>NC_143047.1:7082500-7227500 GCF_057628025.1 Oncorhynchus mykiss | reverse complement strand
ACATTTGTCCTTTTTCACACTCTCCCTGGGAGTGGGGTCAGAGCCAGGGGTCAGCCATTATTTTGACAGCAACCCTGGAGCAATTACAATGGTAGATTTTTCACCTAGTTGGCTCAGGGGTTTGAACCAGCAACCTTTCGGTTTCCTGGACCAACACTCCTAACCGCTAGGCTTTACATGCTGTCCTTTGAAGGTGGTGTAGAGACACATGGCATTTTAATTGAATTCATAGGACATTTGAACAGAATTTAATCATACAAACATAACCATATATTTGACACTTTATATATTGACAATCTGCACATTATTTAGTTCATAGGACATTTTGAACAGCGTATTATCACACAAACACAACCACATTTTTTACACTACATATTAGGGATGTGACATTGACCATTTTTGGTCACGTTCAAGCGGACATTTCTGTATCGGTTTTCTGCTAAAACAACAAGAACATTTAAAGCAATTCCACATGAAATCACATTGCATGGTATGACCGCTAGGGGGCACACAAACAAAACGCTCGACAAGCTACATTCCTTGCCAAATTATGACAGCTTGATCACGAATTCAAAATGGACGGGTTGATTTAAATGAACACGGGTTGATTTAAATCAACATGTGGTTTGATGAAGGCAAATTTGCGTATTAATTAGCCTTAGCAGCCTACTCTGTTTCCATGTTTAACCAAAGCCTGCCCACCAAGCTCCCGAATCAAACACAGGGCAAAAGCAAACACGTGCCAACTGTGGGTGTATACGGGTTAAAAAGGGAATTAAATGTAGCTTCTCAATGCTGCTAACTGTATGTCTCAACTCAACAAAGGGAATAACACCCTGTTGAAACGGGAGTAAACGGTCGACGGTGACGTTGATGAGAAAGACGCGCTCACGTTGCTCGTGCGGTCCTTAATTTAGCAAATGACCTCTCAACTCAACTAGGCCACTGACAACGGCTGCGTATCATCTGCAATCATTTCTATTATCGGCACTTTTTTTTTATCCCCAAGTGTTAACGACGATGACGTGCAAGTTTCCCTTTATGGTGATGATCGGGGGGACCTGTTGGTGGTAGTTTTGGGATAACTGCGCTGTGAAAGAAATTTGGTGGAGGAATTATATATATATTTTTTCCGTTCTGGATTTAATTTAGTTTAAACGTTTTTATGTTCACACCCCGTACTTCTTATGTTGACAGTCTGCACATGTGAAGTTTGTATCTGCAACGTTTGGTTCCCAAGCCAAGTCTTTTATCCTCTGCGTCACCAGGGAAGCTCGCTTGCGTCTTCTTTTTTCAGTATATACCCATGGCAGTATGGTCAATCAGGAATTCCATGCTTCTATTTAAGCCTTCTTAGATATAACTAACCAAGGGAATTACTGGTAACTGGGTTATTCACCATTACCAAACCCATCCTCTTCATATGCTGGGTACTTCGGGTGAATTTTGCTGAACAGTCCATTTTTACACAGTGATTTATTTTTTACAGTCTAAATTCTGCATTTCGGACTCGATTTAAACATCTATATAAAGACGTCCTCTCTTTTAGTAGATTGTACCTGAGCCACAATGTCACAGTTTAGATACAGAGAAACATGGAAGATTGAACCTGCAAGCTTCAACTTTGCAGTTAGATCATTAACCCTCTGCACCACCAGGGGATAACTGTTGTATTGCAGAGAGTCTCTTAAAATCTTCTCATCTGTTTCATATGCACAATAATATTCTTGCAATAATAAGGGAATGTTCGGTGCCACATAGGGCCGCGGATGTCACAAAATGTCACCCTAAATGCACCCTAAAAAAATCGATGCCTTTTGCCGACATTGGCCATTGTGCGTGGTCCGAAGCACCTCTCACTCACACGCCTCTACAACACATTATCAGGTCTTTCTCATGGGGACACACTGCGCGCGTCCGTATCCATTTTTGAGGTGCATATTGAAGATATTTTGAAAAACTGTCCCCATTTGCTTTTCGTCAGCCAACAAGATGAGTAGAACTAATGAGCAGCAAAAGCACACTAGCCTATGTCAATCTAGTGTCCCCCATAGTACAAAAGTTGACCTATTCTATTCTGTGGGAGAAATAAATATTCCAAACTTAGTCTAGGACAATCGTGAGATTGCGATAGATGAATGTCATCACAACTGAGCCTATTTTGTGTTTTGGGAACATATCTCTTGTAATTTGTCCACACTGTTCCCACAACCTGCAAACCTTTTTAAAGAACTCAAATGCGGTTCTGTCAACATTCTTGTGTTCTGGGAACGTTCTTGCCACATCAAATGTGTTTTGTGCCCCCTGATACAAACATCATCTGAATGTCAGCACAACTGGACAGTTTTAGTATTTTGGGAAAGTGTTAGGAACTTTGTCTTTTTTTTGTTGTTCTGGGAACATTCTTGTAACATCAGGTGAATGTTTTTTTGCACTCTAAAATAAACATTGTATAATCCCCCACGCAACTGGACAGTTTTTGTGTTTTGGGAACATATCTTTTGTGATGTCCCCACAATGTCCCACAACCCGGATGAAATATTCTGGGAACCTTTTAAAGAACAGACGAAATGTGTTCTGGGAACGTTCTTGCAACATCAGGTGAATGTTTTATACAAACATTGTATAACCATCAGCATGACTGGACAGTTTTTGTGTTACGAGAACAATTGCCACGACCTAACAAATGTTCTGGGAACTCTCACAGAACCAGTTTTGGTTTGCTGGGGAAACATTACCTGGAAACCTAATGAGAACTTTTGGGGAATGTTCTGTGGCGGTTGTTACAGATGTTGAGCACAACATTTTCATGAATGTTAGGAGGACAAGGATACTTCGTTTAAAACAAATGAATGTTTTTGGGATGTTATCATCCTGTTAGATAAAACAGATAATACTTCAATGGAATCTTAGCTAACGTTCTGGGAATGTTCCCGGTTTGCTGGGCAGGTGTTTAGGCTTATCAAACCTTACA
The DNA here is from genome assembly GCF_057628025.1 of Oncorhynchus mykiss. Classification (NCBI taxonomy): domain Eukaryota; kingdom Metazoa; phylum Chordata; class Actinopteri; order Salmoniformes; family Salmonidae; genus Oncorhynchus; species Oncorhynchus mykiss. The sequence goes on along the minus strand of NC_143047.1, from coordinate 7,224,526 downwards.
CACGTTAATTTGTCTGAAGGGAACATTCCAAGTCAGAGAGTTTAGACTAGAGCCCACCTACATTGAGTTTCCCCTTAGACAAATCACATCCACGCGGTGCCTGTTTTTAATTACCAAACTGATGAGGTTGCATGGAAAGTATCAGAGTGGGCAGTTTACGCTGTGTAGGCTGTCTACGGGAGCAGGTGGGGAGAAAGGTGTGTTTGTGCACGTGTGATATGCGTTTGCTATGAGGAGGTCGACACACAAACACACACAGCCATATGTGTTTAACACATGCTTAAAGCTATATCTGTCTCTATAAGTAGAGACAGATTGTCGACATACCTGTGAAGCTCTACGAAGGCTCTGATGCTGCTGTGTCCCTGTATCTGAGGAGTGCTGCTTTCTTACACGGAACCCAAACCGGCTGCGCTCGTGCTCCAAATCAAATGTATTTATATAGCCCTTCTTAAAGTGCTGTACAAAAACCCAGCCTAAAACCCCAAAAAGCAAGCAATGCAGGTGTAGAAGCACGGTGGCTAGGACCAACTCCCTAGAAAGGCCAAAACCTAGGAAGAAACCTAGAGAGGAACCAAGCTATGAGGGGTGGTCAGTCCTCTTCTGGCTGTGCCAGGTGGAGATTATAACTGTAGCGATTGTTGTCGGGAGAATGAGAAGAGGACCAAAGTGCAGCGTGGTACGTATTCATAATCCTTTTAATAAAGATGAATACTATAACAAAAACAACAAACCGACAAACGAACAGTTCTGCAAGGTGCAACAAAAACACTCAACAGAAAATAACTACCCACAAATCATAGTGGGAAAACAGGCTGCCTAAGTATGATTCTCAATCAGAGACAATGATCGACAGCTGCCTCTGATTGGGAACCATACCAGGCCAAACACAGAAATACAATACCTAGAACAAAAACATAGAATTCCCACCCCAACTCACGCCCTGACCAAACTAAAACAGAGACATAAAAAAAGGAACTAAGGTCAGAACGTGACAGTACCCCCCCCCCCCCCCCCCCCCCCCCCCCGCCCAAGGTGCGGACTCCGGCCGCAAAACCTACACCTATAGGGGAGGGTCTGGGTGGGCATCTGTCCGTGGTGGCGGCTCTGGCGCGGGACGTGGACCCCACTACACCATAGTCTTGGCCCACTTAAGTGGCGCCTTTGGAGCGCCGACCCTCGCCGCCGACCTCGGCTGACCTCGGGCCCCGAATAGAGACTCTGGCAGTGCCGGAGTGAAGGGCGAGTCTGGCAGCGCCGGAGTGAAGGGCGGCTCTGGCAGCGCCGGAGTGAAGGGCGAGTCTGGCAGCTCCGGAGTGAAGGGCGAGTCTGGTAGCGCCGGAGTGAAGGGCGGCTCTGGCAGCGCCGGAGTGAAGGGCGGCTCTGGCAGAGCCGATGTGACGGGCGGCTCTGGCAGAGCCGGAGTGACGGGCGGCTTTGGCAGCGCCGGAGCACGAAAGTGCTGTTTGAATGAATGCTTACGAGCCTTCTGCTGCCTACCATTGCTAAGTCAGACTGCTCTATCAGATATCAAATCATAGACTTAATTATAACATAATAACACACAGAAATACAAGCCTTTGGTCATTGATATGGTCGAATCCGGAAACTATCATTTTGAAAACAAAACGTTTATTCTTTCAGTGAAATACGGAACCGTTCCGTATTTCATCTAACGGGTGGCATCCCTAAGTCTAAATTTTGCTGTTACATTGTACAACCTTCAATGTTATGTCATAATTATGTAAAATTCTGGCAAATTGAATTGCGGTCTTTGTTTGGAATAAATGGACTTCACACCGTTCGCAGCCCAAACTGCTGCATATACCCTGACTGCTTGCATGGAACGCAAGAGAAGTGACACACTTTCCCAAATTATAAGAAATTCATGTTAGCAGGCAATATTAACTAAATATGCAGGTTTAAAAATCTATACTTGTGTATTGATTTTAAAGAAAGGCATTGCTGTTTATGGTTAGGTTTGGTGCAACGACAGTGCTAAATCAAGTAGGCTGTGATTCGATAAGAAATTAACAGGCACCGCATCGATTATATGCAACGCAGGACACGCTAAAAAAACTAGTAATATCATCAACCATGTGTAGTTAACTAGTGATTAAATCGGCCATTCCGATTAATCGGTCGACCTCTACTCTAGAGAGTTGAAAACAACAGGTCTGGGACAGGGTTCCATAGCCGCAGGCAGAACAGTTGAAACTGGAGCAGCAGCACAGCCAGGTGGACTGGGGACAGCAAGGAGTCATCATGCCAGCCAGGTAGTCTTAAGGCATGGTCCTAGGGCTCAGGTCCTCCGAGAGAAAAAAAGAAAGAGAGAAAGAGAGAATTAAGGTTCTCCATCGTGCACACATTTATTTTGTCCCCCAACACCAAACGTGATCACGACACGCAGGTTAAAATATCAAAACAAACTCTGAACCAATTACATTAATTTGGGAACAGGTCGAGAAGCATTAAACATTTATGGCAATTTAGCAAGTTAGCTTGCACTTGCTAGCTAATTTGTCCTATTTAGCCAGCTTGCTGTTGCTAGCTAATTTGTCCTGGGATATAAACATTGAGTTGTTATTTTATCTGAAATGCACAAGGTCCTCTACTCCGACAATTAATCCACACATAAAACGGTTAACCAAATCGTTTCTAAGTCATCTCTCCTCCTTCCAGGCTTTTTCATCTTTGAACTTACATGGTGATTGGCATCTAAACTTTCATAGTATTACCATGACGACCGGCAAAACAGTTAGTCTTTCAATCACCCACGTGGGTATAACCAATGAGGAGATGGCATGTGGGTACCTGCTTCTATAAACCAATGAGGAGATTGGAGAGGCAGGACTTTCAGCGCGATCTGCGTCAGAAATAGAAAGGAGTTCTATTTTAGCCCTTGGCAACACAGACACTCATTGGCGCCTCGCGAGCAGTGTGGGTGCAATAATAGAATAACATAGATTTCAAAATATATTTTGCAACGCCCACGCACGTGATGCGAGCGGTGTGGTCAGCCTATTTCTTTCTAACTGCTTCCAGCCTCATACAGATGATAGTAACACATTCATTCATATGTGGGTAGCGTGGAATTGTTAGTTGACTTTGTCCCAAGTTTACCACGACTGCTGTAACTGTGTGTGTGTGTGTGTGTGTGTCTGTGTGTTTGTGTGTATGTATCAGCGTCAGGAATATCTTAACTAAACTCTGTGTGGCATTTGCCCTCTTGAATGTTCTCTCCTGTTTGTATCATGCTCCTTCCCATGTGAAAGTCAAACACTGTCAAACCTAGAGTTTACCCCCAACTCCCACCTCTGTTCAGCCAGCCCACACAAAGAGAAGAGCAAACAGTCCCTCTCAGACATAAATGCCAAAGAGAATGGATTTTACACAGTGTGTGTGGATGTGTTTCTATGTGAGTTCAAGTGGGTCTCTCTCTCTCATCTGTATGTATCTCTATCTCCCTCTCTGTATGGTCAGATGTCTGTTTAAAACAGTGAAATGAGTGTCCTCTGCTTTCTCAGATCTTTTCTCTTGGCCTGTTGGTTTCTGTTTACCATGTTGATGTTTTGCAGCTACTTCTGGTCCCGGGACATCTGTGTGAACATCTACACTTTAAAAACATTCCTGTAGTTTTACAGTGAATTACTGGCAACTAGTTGCAGTAAATATACAGTAAATATTATATAGTAGTCTTACTATAATCATAATACAACAATTTACTGTATTTTACAGTTTAATTATCTGCATAATTGCTATGAAATAACAGTATCTTGCTGTATTCTAATTACAGCAAAACCCTTGTAATGTATTATATTTACTGTATTTTTACTGCAACTCAGTTGCCAGTGAATTACTGTAATTTCACAGGATTTATACTACAGCAAAATCTTGTAAATAGTTACATTTACCAAATTTTCCCCAGCTACACTGTTGACAATAAAATATTGTAATTTTACAAGATAATTCTTACAGTTACATTTGTAGCATCAAATAATTGGCATATATATTACCCTTACAGAATTTCCACAAGGAAATTTAACCAAAGCCTATTGGACGATGACTTGTTTTTATCTACGACAGAAGAATTTATAACTGACTTTTTCCGACATAACATACAGTACCAGTCAAAACACACCTACATATTCAAGGTTTTTCTTTATTTGTACTATTTTCTACATTATATTATAATAGTGAAGACATCAAAACTATTAAATAACATATATGGAATCATGTAGTAACCAAAAAAGTGTTAAACAAATCAAAATATAGTTTACATTTTAGATTATTCAAAGTAGCCATGATAACAGCCTTGATAACAGCAGCCCCCCCCCCCTGTGAAAATCTTCTCAACACTGCAGTAGAATGTAAGCCCCGATCAGCAGGTATAACCAGATGAGAGTTGGGTCTCCAGCAGTAGCTTAGGCTACTTTTATTCCGGTAAAAACACCATTATCAACATTGCATTTGATAACAATAAATAGCCTAGCAAATTACATAGGTTGTCACTCAATGAATAAAGCCTAATTCTGCGCAAGCAATTTTACGAACATTTCAATGCTGAAGGTGACGTGCACATGTGCAAGATCAGGAATAGGCCTATACCTCTTGTTGGTCAGCGTGTGAAGCTGCGCACAGTGCACAGTTTGACCATGCTACTGATATTGCCTGGGTTTTTTTGGCATGCAAAATTACTTGTAGATCAATGACTGTCACAGTTTTAAGCTTAGCTCGACACTGGAGGAGAGGTCACGTCAGTTATCACAAAATATTAGGTATTTTTGGAAGGTAGAATGTAGAGGTCGACCGATTATGATTTTTCAACGCCGATACCGATTATTGGAGGACCAAAAAAAGCCCATATTTATTTATTTATTTATTTATTTATTTATTTGTAATAATGACAATTACATCAATACTGAATGAAGACTTATTTTAACTTAATATAATATATCAATTACATCTATTTAGCCTCATAGTGAAACATATTCAATTTGGTTTAAATAATGCAAAAACAAAGTGTTGGAGAAGAAAGTAAAAGTGCAATATGTGCCATGTAAAAAAGCTAACGTTTAAGTTCCTTGCTCAGGACATGAGAACATATGAAAGCTGGTGGTTCCTTTTAACATGAGTCTTCAATATTCCAAGGTAAGAAGTTTTAGGTTGTAATTATTATAGCAATTATAGGACTATTTCTCTCTATTATACCATTTGTATTTCATATACCTTTGACTATTGGATGTTCGCCCCTACCTGGGCTCGAACCAGGAACACATCGACAACAGCCACCCTCGAAGCATCGTTACCCATCGCTCCACAAAAGCCGTGGCCCTTGCGGAGCAAGGGGAACAACTACTTCAAGGTCTTAGAGCGAGTGACGTTACCGATTGAAACGCTATTAGCGCGCACCCCACTAACTAGCTAGCCATTTCACATCGGTTACACCAGCCTAATCTCGGGAGTTGATAGGCTTGAAGTCATAAACAGCTCAATGTTTGAAGCACAGCGAAGAGCTAACCTAATAACACACAGAAATATAAAATTCTGGCAAATTAATTTAGATCTTTGTTAGGAATAAATGGTCTTCACACAGTTCGCAACGAGCCAGGCGGCCCAAACTGCTGCATATACCCTGACTGCTTGCACGGAACGCAAGAGAAGTGACACAATTTCCCTAGTTAAAGACATTCATGTTAGCAGGCAATATTAACTAAATATGCAGTTTTAAAAATATATACTTGTGTATTGATTTTAAAGAAAGGCATTGATGTTTATGGTTATGTACATTCGTGCAACGACAGTGCTTTTTTTGCGAATGCGCTTGTTAAATCATCACCCTTTTGGCGAAGGAGGCTGTGATTCGATGAGAAATTACCACATCGATTATATGCAACGCAGGACACGCTAGATAAACTAGTAATATCATCAACCATGTGTAGTTAACTAGTGATTATGTTAAGATTGATTGTTTTTTATAAGATAAGTTTAATGCTAGCTAGCAATTTACCTTGGCTTATTGCTTCACTTGTGTAACAGGTAGTCAGTCTGCCACGCAGGCTGCTCCTGGAGTGCAATGTAAGGCAGGTGGTTAGAGCGTTGGACTCGTAACCGGAAAGTTGCAAGGTCGAATCCCCGAGCTGAGAAGGTAAAAATCTGTTGTTCTGCCCCTGAACAAGGCAGTTAACCCACCGTTCCTAGGCCGTCATTGAAAATAAGAATGTGTTCTTAACTGACTTGCCTAGTTAAATAAAGGTGTAATAAAAAATTAAAATGTTGGCCACAATCGGTGTCCAAAAATGCAGATTACCAATTGTTATGAAAACTTGATTCCGATTAATCGTTCAACCTCTAGTAGAATGAAAGTAATATGAGCAAAACATTTTAGTGAACCGGTAGTTCGTAATGTTTGAATCGATTTTCTGACCGATGCATGCTACATTTGGATCGGTTTGTCCCAAATCAATGCACTTGTATCTAAAACATTTGAACCAAAATTACATTCCTAATAACCAGTGTAGACACGTACCAATAAAGTCATTCATATCCAACCTATAAGGGGTGGTAAAGCATTATAACTCGGTAGCTAACCTAATAGAGGAACAGGAACTTTAGTGGTCAAACAAATTTGGTGCCGGAATAATTTTGCACGCCCAATTTTTCAGTTTTTGATTTGTTAAAAAAGTTTGAAATATCCAATAAATGTCGTTCCACTTCATGATTGTGTCCCACTTGTTGTTGATTCTTCACAAAAAAATACAGTTTTATATCGTTATGTTTGAAGCCTGAAATGTGGCAAAAGGTCGCAAAGTTCAAGGGGGCCGAATACTTTCGCAAGGCACTGTATAAGGCATTTACACAGGCAACCCAATTCTGAGCTTTTACCCAATAATTGTCAGCAGAGCTGATCTGCCTGTGTAAACCAGACCTAAATGAGTTGGCTTGAGTTTTAGATTACCTTTGAACAAACTCAGGTGTGTATGAGACCTCCTCCAGATACTGCAGATTGAAGTTGTAGTAGCTGGCAGAGAGTGCAGCCATCCCGTTCACAAAGTTGTTATGTGGCCCGACGACACCTGTCCTTCAATGGACAGCATTCAGGCTGTGGGTTTCATCAACGTCTCTCCTGAAATACTGAAGATAAACCGAATGATCAGGGATCATCTTTTCAAGGTCCCCCACCCCTCCCCCCAAAATTGTTAGTGCCCAACACAATCACATGCTCAATCTCACTACTTGACTTCCTTTACATAGCAAACTTTAAGGACTTTAATGAGAGGAGGTCTTTACAGGACCTTGTACAATCAACCGAGGGGTGCTGATTAAGGAAACAGATCTTTGGATGTCAGCAGCTCTGGCAGACGGCTGACGGCTGGAAAATAATACAGTAAAATACGTGTGTGTGTGTGTGTGTGTGTGTGTGTGTGTGTGTGTGTGTGTGTGTGTGTGTGAATCAGCCTGAAGGAAGATGCCCTCCTTTAGGTTCTTTAAGTAAGCCAAAATGACGAGCATGACGCAGATGGCCTTGTTAGTGTCCTCGTTTTCTTGAAAGGCAGACAAGACTTGAACCTCTGGGTTGGCCTTTTTGGACTTGACAGAACTTCACGATTGTCTGGCTTCTCCTCTCGATGACCTCCGGCAGCTTCTGTAGGGTGTGAATGTTGGTTGAGAGATGGAAGTGGGAGAATAGGCCCCTCCCTGAGAACAGAAATGACCATCCTTCCTTGACATCTGACATGGAGGGTGGAGGGTTCCCGTTCAGGTAGCGCTGCTGTAGTATGTATGCCTTCTCAAGTATCTTCTCTCCTCTCTCTGCTCCTCTCATCCCTTCTTGTGAGTAAATTTGCGCCATCTCTCTCTTCAGGTCTTCCAAGGACCTCCGTACTGGTCTGCTAGGTCTCTTGACGTGTTTCTTCCTTCTGCTGACTCCAAGCGAGAGTTTCTCTCCTTTCGCCGCCGCGCCAGTGTGTTATCCCAGGTTTACATGTTCCAAGTGAGCCAAATCCATGTCCAATTACTTCTCCATCTAGGTAGACATCAGTAAAACGTCTGGGGTACTCTCAAATGATAATCCTAACCACATTGTGACGTATGGCTCTGGACAGATGAAGATTGTGCTGGCGCATTTGATCGACGACCAATCTTACCATCTCTATTCTGTCTCCTGCTGATGGTCTTTGTATGTTGTACCACTGCTGTACGGATTCCAGCTGGCATCCTGTCCCAGCTGACTCTAAAAGTTTTGTAGGCCATGGTCTACTGAGGAGTGGGGCAACATGTTTGAGGTGCTCAGGAGTGCTCTGGGAAGAGAGGGGTGAGGAGGGGCCGGATTCTGAGTTTGATTCAATGAATCCATGTTCTGGAAGAACAAAGCACACGAAGCATTTTGGATTTCAGATGAAATGTTTCATATGAGAGAACACTACGGAATGTCACCTTTTACTCGAGGGTATTGTTTTACCGTTTAGAAATTAAAGCACTTTATGTACTTTGTGCCCCTATTTGAAGATGTCATAAGTATTTGGACATATTCACTTATAGGGTATTAAAGTAGTCAAAAATGTAGTATTTGGTCCCATATGTCTTGCACACAATTACTACATCAAGCTTGTGACTCTACAAACTTGTTGGATGCATTTGGTTGTGTTTTAAGTTGTGTTTTAGATTGTGTTTTAGGTTGTGTTTTGCCCGATAGTAACTGACTGATGAAATTAGAGACTGGATTGCAATATCATTATTTTTTTCTCATAAAATATACAACCAGCAACTTTATCAGAACACATTTTTATTTACATGTCTGAGGTCTATTATGGGTCTCAATAGGATATAGAAGTCATGGACAATATAAGCAAGTCAAAGACCAAAACAAATCTCAGAACCGTTTTTAAACTCTGCAACAGCTGTTCTGTGTACTAACTGTTCTATATGGTTCAGAATACTGGAGGATGACCTAACACAACCCAAATAAATGATCTGCCTTTCATACAACCTTCTTTTGAAAATACATATTACATCTACTGGTCTAAGATCATATCTAATCAAGACCTAGGCAAACTGGCAAAACAGGATGGCACGTCAACGATCAAGCAAAGGCGCTGGAGGTGGATCAGGAGTGGCACTTCCTTGCACACTTGAAGACAATCTAAAACACCATGCCGTATAACAGTTGAGGCAGAGCTCCAGCAACACCAGCTCAGCCGGGGCACAATAGAGAAGACTTCCCAGGACAGACAAAAGTAGAAGGCCCTTGTTGGTGCCAGCCGGCGCAACGGGAGTGAGTGACAGTTGAGGTCTATCATCTCTTTATGCTGCATGTTCCTTACCTCAAGTTTCCCGCTGTTCGTCAGTCTTCTGCACTGAATTGGTCGGAGGAGGTTTGCACGTTAGTCTTCGTTCACAAACTGCAGGTCATTCTCGCTCTCCGCAGCAAGCCCTTTGTATGCCCTCCAGTCGTGGAGCAATGTTTCATAAGGGAGACATGGGAGAGATGACAGAATTGCTTCTTAGATTCCCTGTCAATTCATTGTTCGACAAAATAGATGTGAGAAATCGTCACTGACATTCAGTTGTGGAACTTTCTGGCACATTGCTCGAAGAAAGTATTTTTTAAAAACATTTTATTTCACCTTTATTTAACCAGGTAGGCCTGTTTTAGTAGAAGTTCTCATTTACAACTGCGACCTGGCCAAGATAAAGCAAAGCAGTGCGACAAAACAACAAGTATGCTCGCTGTCAAACCTTAAAGTCCAAAGGCGAATAAGTGGACCAAAGTGGGCAATGACCTCTGGATAGTGACATAGGTAGTGATGTTATAGTTTCAGGGCATGGTCAGGAAAAAGCTTTCTCCTAAAGGTCATGTTCTCCTTAATGAGGAGGTAATGATATAAGCCACCTGGACAGCTGTGACAGGAAAGGTAGCAATCTGGGAAAGCACACATTCTTGCACTGAATGTCTACTGAGCCTTTCACTACGAGGAGAGATGTTTGTCGATGGCATCGTTTCCCTGATGTTTGAATACATGTTTGCTTCGGTTGAGTTGTAAATAAGTCAAATGTTTCTCCTGAACAAACCGAGCAATAAACAAAGCTAGATCATAGGAAACTATGCACTCAAACAGGCCATGCCCTAGACATGGTGCCAGGCTGGTAAACGTGGAAGTAGGCTAGCTGACTGAAAGGCGAGTGGAATTTGACACCACACACCGAATCTGTTGCACTTGAAACGTGGAAGTAGGCTAGCTGACTGAGAGGCGAGTGGAATTTGACACCACACACCGAATCTGAAACGTGGAAGTAGGCTAGCTGACTGAGAGGCGAGTGGAATTTGACACCACACATCGAATCTGTTGCGCTTGAAACGTGGAAGTAGGCTAGCTGACTGAGAGGCGAGTGGAATTTGACACCACACACTGAATCTGTTGCACTTGAAACGTGGAAGTAGGCTAGCTGACTGAGAGGCGAGTGGAATTTGACACCACACACCGAATCTGTTGCACTTGAAGCTAAATCCTGCAAATGGGTTTGATATAACTGTACGGTTCTTTCTGTGCCGCACAAGTTCTGAAAGTGTTTCTAGAAATATCACAGTAGTGACAGAAAGTAATGCTCTTACTGAAATTCTCCAGAAACCCCCAATGCAATGAGATCCTAAATCGTCTCCTAAAAGTACCTTGTAGAACTCTCCCATCACTTCTCTTAATGCCACTCTCCTCCAGAGCTGTCAGATCTTTGACGAGAGGGTCAAGTACTTTGTCTAGGCTAAAATATTGAAAGTCCTGTTCTCTACACAGGTGAACAAGCTGCATACGATCTATAGCTGATATAATATCTGTCAGAGGGAAGTAAACTGAAAAAAAAATGTTGTGTTTTTTATTCAGGAACCGAGTGGATTGACAACTTCAAAATGAATCCGGATAGAGTATCAGAAAAATAGAAGACGTCTCAGTTTTAAACAATGGATCCCCCTGAACTCCCTTCCCATCCTGTACATTCTGAAAAACATTCTCTGTTGAGGGTTGGGCATGTGTTGCAGCATGCTTCTCACATACAGACTCACTTTTAAAAAGTGCAGCCAATGTCTGCTGTACAGGTACATACTGGGAAAAACATTCTTTACCATTATCATAATTACCCAAGAACAGGGGCACAGGCTCAACGTAATATAAATTATTTTTTTAAATGCGGCCTTCTGCTTTTAGGTCTGTGCTTAAAACTCCACTGTTGCAGGCCTTAAGGAGATCCTCTTTCTTTATGTCATCTATAATGCTGCTTGTAGTGGCCTCTGGGATTCCCATCGCTGCAACTCCCGTACGGACTCGGGAGAGGCAAAGGTCAAGAGCCACGCGTCCTCCGAAACGCGACCCTGCCAAGCCGCACTGCTCACTTAACCCAGAAGCCAGCTGCACCAATGTGTCAGAGGAAACACCGTACAACTGGCAACCATGTCAGCGTGCAGACGCTCAGGCCCGCAACAGGATTCGCTAGAATGAGATGGGACAAGAACATCCTGGCCGGCCAAACCCTCCCCTAACCCGGACGGTGCTGGGCCAATTGTGAGTTGCCTCATGGGTCTCCCGGTCGCGGTCGGCTGCGACACAGCCCAGGATCGAACCCGGATCTGTAGTGACGCCTCAAGCACTTAGCCTTAGACCGCTGCGCCACTCGGGAGGCCCATTTCTAATCCTTCTTGAATATGTGCCTTCAAGTGATGAACACCAGAGGTTAAGGTGTCACACCTGACTGCACTAGACTGAACCACACATATTAAGGGAGTGTCACATTGTTGGTGACAATCTCTCAGCACAGACCCATCAGCTTTATTATTTCTATACATATGTGCTTTAAGAGCAGTGAATTTACGGTATGTTCGCGAGCGTTCAGGCACCCCGCGTTGATAGTTAAAATGACATGTGTTACTGTGCAGCTTCATGTGCTGAGTGAACTCAAAACCAGTAACAGACACATGGTCACAGGTATTACATTTGCAGTGGAACATTTTGACCAAATGGCTGAGGTAAACAAAAAACAGAAATAAGACCGGTAGGCAGCAGACAGAACCACGACTAATACTACACCCAAGACTCCCACAACCAATGAAAATTGTCAGCCACTCAGAGCAAGCACACAAAACCTCCTCTTTTTGACCTTTTGTAGTTCAACTTTGGTATTGCTTAGTTGCTTAAACACGAATGTTTCTAAGATGATGTTAGCGAACTAATTATGTTACTTGCTGCAGCATTTACCTAGATAAAACACACCACGTGTCAGAGGTACCTAGGCCAATCTTGGCGAAGTTACCCAACGTTAGCCTCTCTAACGCCCAATTGCTACACCCCCGTTACACCTTTTTGATAACCACAACTACTCGAATAAAGCCAAAATATACTAAATTATTACCAGATCTGCTCAATTATCGCCTCTTTGCTTTGTGCAACTAAATAGCTTTTTGTGTTTTCAGTAAAATAGATGTGGAATGGATGAAATCTCAGTCAGGCTTCCACTGTTAGCTTACAACTAGTAGTCGTGAGAACAGAAAAAATATTTCACCGAAAATACATTTATTTTTATCACCATTGGTTGATGCTACTCGTGCGTAGGCCATTTTGGAAAAAGGCAGCTCCAGATGGGTTGACGCTCCTCGATCCGGGTAGCTCCCTAGGTACAGCACCACACTGCCTTTAGTGACAGACTGGTCAGACGAACCAGACGGTCCCCTGCTGCACCTACGCTAGTAACCCATCCACCACAGCACAGCTAGGCGAACATACCCCTTCAGAGAACATTGCAATCACAAACATGCGTTCCTCAAATGCTGCAAGTCAAACACTGTATCCAAAGACCTGTTCTTGCAGCTCATGTTAAGTTAGTTAACGTTACCCGCACAGCAAGTATGTTCAAACGTGAAAATATAACGTCAGCTAGGCTAAGTCATTGTGTCCTGATGAAAGAACTTGTCCGAAACGTGTCTGCAATAAAATCATATTTGAAGGGGGTTTGTTGCAAGCCTGTCAAGTTAGCCTATAACGTTAAGTAATCCAAGCCTTCACTTCTCTTGAATTCAAAATTGGTTTCTGGCTGGCAGTGGCGATCCTTCTTCGATTAGTCATATTTACATAAAGCTAAAACAATTACCCAACAGGCATTGCCGTTCACAATAAAACCATGGATACAGTACAATATTGGGAAATGTTATTGTAAAATCACAGCTATTTTGAACAGTGTACACGCATCAATGGTCGCACAAAAACACACACTTACACAAACACAACCACACACACACACCACCAGACCCTAGACCCCAGCCACACAGCTGAGCCCAACAGCTGGTGTCTGTACCCCAGGGTGGTGTGTGCGTGTGTGTGACTGTGTTTGTGACTGTCTGTGTGTGTGTCGGGGTGTGGGGGTTTATCTGTCTGGGCTGGAGATGGTTAGCTAGGCAGCCATGTGGATTAAGGGATCAGGGCTGGTGTCAGACAAAAAGTGGATTACTGCTGTAAAGCTGCCCTCTCTGGCCCGGGCCTGAAACTGAGACCAGAGGCTCGCCAAGAGGCCCCCCCACCGCCTTGCATCCATCCTGGGCCACCTGACTTATTAAGGCCCTGGATTAGCACACAAAGGAGCAGGACCTTGGAAGACCCCGGGCCTCTTGGTCTGTAATAACAGTGGTAATTGAGTGTGTTACTGCAGCTTTGCCCATGAATGCTAATCATGCAGGATTGTGTGTGTGTGTGTGTGTGTGTGTGTGTGTGTGTGTGTGTGTGTGTGTGTGTGCGTGTATGTGGTGGGCGTATGTGTGCGTACGTGTGCACGGGTTTGTGTGTGTTTGCATGTCAAGTCATTCATCTTGACAGTATGCTTATGACTATGTGGGCACTGATTGTTTAGTGTGTGTATGTATTTGCACTCTGTATGCCTACTCGTGTGTGTGTGTGTGTGTGTGTTACATCTTGTGTTTCCCTCTCCCCTTCCCCAGAGCTATGGCTGGAGGTCTTATGTAACATGTTTGTTCAAGTGCCCTCCGAGATGCCAAGTCACTGTCACACAGCCCAGCCTGAAGGATAGGAGAGGAGGAGAGAGAGGGATGGGGGCTCTTTCCTCTCATGTCTGTCTTCTGCTCTGTCATTTCCACCAGCCCACTCCCAAGCCTTAGGCAGCAGTAGGGAGGGGGTTGGGTGGGTGGGTGGGACACACACACACACATTCACATTCACGCACATATTGTACGAACACACACACACACACACTCCCCCCCCCCCCCCCCATCTCCCCCTATTATTGGATGAACATGTGTGTGAGTGTGTCTGTCGGGAGGACGCAGCTTCTTATCATAATCCTCCTTACTAAAGAAACGGAGCGGAGCAGAATGAGCCCTCTGTCCCTGACTGTGACTGTGCGGAGCTGCTGGTGTAGGAGAGAGACAGGAGTGGAGCACTGAGCAGACGTAACAGGGCCTGTTTCTCACTGTAGAGGAGCCACTGACGAGAAGAGATGACATTTAAACTGGACAAACTGTACAGGCAGTTTCACATGCACAGAGAGGCGCTGGATGGTGTGAGCAGGACACGGACATAGAGATGTGGTAAGTGGTTTGAAATTGTAAGAATTGGTCACCTTGTATTGAGTGAATATGATAGTTGTATCGATTGTGTTATCTACTTGTAGTGAGTGAATAGGATATTTTGACTGTATTCGTTCATTTTGAGCTGCGTGATTTGACTGTGGGGTGTTTATAGTGCTGATACTGAGGTTAATTTGCTCTGTAAAACAAAGGGGGATATCTTGGCTGTGGTAGTCTTGGCTGACTCTGGCATGGGCCGTTGGTAGAGTAATTTAGCTTTGGCTGTAGTTGGGCGATTTGGCTGTGCTCCATTTTGGCTATGGCTCTGTAATTTAGCTTTGACACTGTCATGTGTCTATAGAGCTGCAATGAGGTTCTGGCAGGTGATTAACAGCCCGCCGAGTTGGTGATGTTTTGGTGATATTAGGTTGACAGCAGAGCAGCTGGCCCAGTGACAGCTGTCAGCACTGGGAATGACACAGTTGCTAATGGCTAGCTGGGTGGCTAGGGAAGTCGCTTACATAGGCTAATGCAGGCGAATTCAGATTTGTGCTAAAACAGCTTTGTGCTGAACATTGTTGTCATATCAATTGTGGTATAATTGTTTATTTGCTCTCCGCTGTCTGAGTTTCATATGGGCCTACACCCATTATTGCAACAGAAGGTTTGTTTATAACCCAAAAACAGTTGGACTATCATCCATCGTATTTACACTTCAGTTCAAGCAAGGCATCTCAAAGAAAGAGCTCTTGCTACCCCATCACTTTGCTCTCTTTCGTTCCTTGGCAATCTTTGGTCGGAAATATGAGAGACGGCTGCTCTCCCTACATGTTAGTGAGAACTATCACCCAGTGGCTCACAAATAGCACCATACTAATCCATATTCATCAATCTCATCATCACAATCAGACTGATACGGGCCGCCGTGTAAAAGGTGTCGTAAGTGGCGGAGCGGCGCGAGCGCAGACCTCACATGTGTCATCACTGTATGATTGGCTGAGTCTGTACAGCACTGAACTTTACAGCACACACTGTGGGGCTTGTACTGTAGCTATGAATCACGACGTTGTGCTGTCAGATTTATACACAAGTCAATTCAGAGGGAAGCGCGAGATAAAGAGAGAGGAGGACAGAGATAGGAGACAGAGACAGAAACGGAAAGAGAAGAGGAAGACCGAAGTAGAGAGGAAGGGAGAGATGGAGAGAAACAGTTTGAAACAATCTTTATTTTCTGTCTTTTTCACTTCTAACCGTATCTCTCTGTGAATTTGGCTCATTAGCGAGGGAATAGGAGATGAGAAAAGGGAAGAGAGGGGCAAATGAGGAAAGAGTAAGCAACCAGGAATGAGGAAATGTACAGTAAGTCGCTGTCATACAGATGCTGTAACGTAGACGCTGGGAGTCGGAAAGCAAGTGCAGGTGGGGAGTTTAATAATAAACGGAACATGGAACAATATAACAAACACGAGTAGCGTATATATATATATATATGAAACACATACTAGAGGTCGACCGATTTTGCTGATATTTATTTTTTTACACCTTTATTTAACTAGGTGAGTCAGTTAAGAACACATTCTTATTTTCAATGACGGCCTAGGAACAGTGGGTTAACTGCCTTGTTCAGGGGCAGAACGACCTGACCTTGTCAGCTCAGGGCTTCAATCTTGCAACCTTACGGTTAACTAGTCCAACGCTCTAACCACCTGCCTCACGAGGAGCCTGCCTGGCCTATGCCGTCCAGTAGAGATCTGACTGCATAGGCATGACCCCCCTCAATGTCCGGGCGTGGGGGACAGCACCAGGAACCACCGGCCTGAGAAGGGAGACATGAAAAGAAGATGAGATACGATAGTCACTGGGAAGCTGTACCCTATACATCACCTCATTGAGCCGCCGGAGAACCTTGAATGGCCCCACAAACCGGGGGCTCAGCTTCTTGCAAGGCAGCCAGAGTGGGAGGTTCCTGGTAGAAAGCCAGACACGATCCCCAGGGTGGTACACGGGGGTCTCCCTGCAGTGGCGGTCTGCCTGCTCCTTTTGATGGAGAATGGCACGCTGGAGTCTCACGTGAGCATTGCTCCACATTTCTTCTGCACGCCTGAACCACTCATCAATCGCAGGTGCTTCGGTCTGGACAGGGGTCCACAGAGCCAGGGCCGGCTGAAAACCCAGAACCCACTGGAAGGGGTCAACCCAGTGGAGGAGTGACGTACCGTGTTCTGGGCGTACTCCACCCATGGAAGGAATCGAGCCCACTCTCCCTGCCGGTCCTGACAGTGACTCCTCAGGAACCTCCCCAACACCTAGTTAATCTTCTCCACCTGCCCATTGGACTGAGGCCTATACCCGGAAGTGAGGCTGACCGTGACCCCAAGCTTCTCCATAAAGGCTCTCCATACCCGTGATGTGAATTGAGGGCCCCGGTCAGAGATGATGTCCTCCGTGAGGCCATAATGTCCCTGAACACCTTAATGAATGCCTAGAACAGTGACAGAGCATTGGCTAAACCAAATGGCATCACCAAGTACTCGTAGTGATCAGACATCGTGCTAAATGCAGTCTTCCATTCATCCTCCTCCCGGATACGGATGAGATTGTATGCACTTCGCCGGTCCAGTTTTGTAAAAAAAACAGGCCCGGCAGAGCTGTTCTATGGCTGCCGGCACCAACGGGGAGAGGGTAACGGTACTTGGTGGTGATTTCATTGAGTCCTCTGTAATCTAAACATAACCCTCCATTTTTCTTGGCCACAAAGAGGAAACCAGCCGACGCAGGAGAAGTGGACGTGCAGATGAAACCTTGTTGGAGCGCCTCTTGGATGTAATCCTCCATGGCCTGGAACTCAGCCACCGACAGAGGGTAGATGCGTGAGGCGCAGACCCTGTCCCAGGGGCGATGAGGAGGAAGAGAGGTGGCGTGGTTCTTGGAGAATACCTCCCGCAGCTTCTGTATTTCTTGGAGTCCCCAATGTTTTTAATATGATTCTGTTGTCAGTTGTGAGTCTGAAACTGCACATGTGCACACACACACACACACACACACACACACACACACACACACACACACACACACACACACACACACACACACACACACACACACACAGACAGCTTCATGTTAAACCAGTAGCCTGTGGAGCCTTAATATGAATCTGGTCACTCATCCATAACAGCTCTGGCTCTGGGTTGAGAATGGTTGTCTTTCAATAAGGCCTGATATGGGACACCAATTTCAGGTCTATTGTTGGCATATTGGTGGACAGAACAACAAGCGCCGCTCTCATGGAAGTTCTGATTTTGATTAATATGTAGACAGGAGGCACCAGATTATATTTAGGTGGGAACAGGGGACGTGGGATAGAGGGATTTACTTGAGAAGGCCTGTGTGTGCCTGTATTCCCGCTTGTGTGTGTGCGTGTGTCTATAAGCTTGTCCCTCTGTGCTTTCCAACACGCTAATTAGTGTGTCAACTTATCTGCTGTCATCCCCCAAAATGAGCTTGGCTGTTAAAACAATATGCTTGTCTTTGTCTCCACTCGAAATCCTCTGTAATCCAGCAACGAAGAGCAGCTGAATGATAGCAGCAGCAGCCTCTGAGCCAAGCGTCTGTATACCCTATCCACAATCCTCAGCATGTCGTCTGTGCCTCTGATTCACTGGGTTACACTCTCCCTCCTTTGACACCTTCCTCGAAAGCGAAACAAGCAGCGGTGAATGAAGGAAACATTCTTTCATATCCTTATTCATGTTTGAAGCCGCAAGCTCTCTCTGAGCTTTTTCTCAGAGTTCTCTCTTTTTATCATTTTCCACATTTTTTTTTTTTCCCAAGTGCAGTACTCCTCACTGTGCTTGGGAGGCTACAGCTGTTGTTGCCAGCTCTGCGGTTTCTAGGGTAACACAGGTTTGACAGCTGTTGTTACTTCAAATCAAATCAAATGTTATTGGTCACATACACATGGTTAGCAGATGTTATTGCGAGTGTAGCGAAATGCTTATACTTTGGTTTTTCATCCCGTTGAGCTGCGAGGGGATTGCCGGTAATAGGATGTCAAGAAATTTTTGTCAAGAAGAGTCGCTTTGGATCAAGACCAGACTTTAAATGAGTGAGACCATCTCAGAAACATGGCTAACACTGTCCAGTGTTAGCATGCTGTTAGCATTCTGAGGCGAAGTGCTAATTTGAAAGTATTTGCTCCTGGAGAGTGGTGTTAGCTTCAAACCCAAGCTCTTTAGCTGCACACAGGGTGAAATGTCAATGTTCTGATGCAATTCCAAGGTCTGCTAAATGAACATTTGTGCTAATTGGAACTGACCAGTGTTAGCATGCTGTTAGCATTCTTTGGCAAAGACGAGTACTAATTTGAGGCTCCTGTAGTAGAGCTGTGAAGTCTAAATGTAGACTATGGGAGTGCACGGGGTGAAATGTTGATGCTGGCTAATAAATGGTGAATACCATTTGAATCCTAATGGTTAACTGAAAAGTTAGTTTGAATCGTTTGGTATTAACGATAGCATTCCGAAGTGCTAATTTCAAGGATTCAACTCTTAACCTTTTCACGTGTAAGTTCCAAATAACGGTCGCCCCAGTGTGAGTTTTTGTATGCACATGATGTCAGAATGCACTTACTGTTCCAAAATGTGATTGTTACGCAACAGGACAGTTGGCACGCGCTGCCCTCAAACCAAGACTGGAACTGGAAACCATACATCCTGAGGCTGCATTACTGTAGCTGTGGATTTTAACAAAGCTAACCTTTACCTAACCTTACTTCCTAAATTCGAATGCGCGACGAGCTGGTAGCTTTCTGGATTATTGCTACTCGATCTTCCGCGATGCATACAAAGCCCTCCCCTGCCCTGCCTTCGGCAAATCGGACCATGACTCCATTTTGTTGCTCCCAGCCTATAGACAGAAACTGAAACAGGAAACGCCCATGCTCAGGTCAATACAACGCTGGTCTAACCAATCGGATTCCACGCTTCAAGATTGCTTCGATCACGTGGACTGGGATATGTTCCGGATAGCCTCAGACAATAACATTGATGTATACGCTGACTCGGTGAGCAAGTTTATTAGCAAGTGCATCGGAGATGTCATACCATCTGTGACTATTAAAACCTTCCCTAACCAGAAATCGTGGATTGATGGCAGCATTCGCGCAAAACTGAAAGCGCGAACCACCGCTTAAAATCATGGCAAGGTGACCGGAAACACGACCAAATAGAAGAGGACGGGCCACCCCTCATAGCCTGGTACCTCTCTAGGTTTCTTTCTAGGTTCTGTCCTTTCTAGGGAGTTTTTCCTAGCCACCGGGCTTCTACACCTGCATTGCTTGCTGTTTGGGGTTTTAGGCTGGATTTCTGTACAGCACTTTGACATCAGCTGATGTAAGTGGGGCTTTATAAATACATTTGATTGAAATTTGAAATATAAACAGTTCAGCTATTCCTTCCTCAAGGCAATTAAACAAGCAATTCGTCAGTATAGGGATAAAGTAGAGTCACAATTCAACGGCTCAAACACTGTGGCAGAGTCTACAGTCAGTCACGGATTACAAAAAGATAACCAGACCCGTTGCGGACATCGACGTCTTGCTTCCAGACAAACTAAACAACTTCTTTGCTCGCTTTCAGGACAATACAGTGCCACTGACACAGCCAGCTACCAAATCCTGTGGGCTCTCCTTCTCTGTGGCCAACGTGAGTAAAACATTTAAACGTGTTACCCCTCGCAAGGCTGCTGGCCCAGACGGCATCTCTAGCCTCGTCCTCAGAGCATGTACAGACCAACTGGCTGGTGTGTTTACGGACATATTCAAGCAATCCATATCCAAGTCTGTTGTCCCCACATGCTTCAAGATGGCCACCATTGTTCCTGTTCCTAAGAAAGCTAAGGTAACTGAACTAAATTACTATCGCCCCATTGCACTAACTTCTGACATCATGAAGTGCTTTGAGAGACAAGTCAAGGACCAAATCACCTCCACCCTACCTGATACCCTAGACCCACTTCAATTTGCTTAATGCCCCAACAGGTCCAGCATTTAACACCATAGTACCCTCCAAACTTGTCATTAAGCACAAGACCCTGGGTCTCGACACCGCCCTGTGCAACTGGGTCCTGGACTTTCTGACGGACTGCCCCCAGGTGATGAAGGTAGGAAACAACATCTCCACTTTGCTGATCCTCAACACTGGGGCCCCACAAGGGTGCGTTCTCAGCCCTCTCCTGTACTCTCTGTTCACCTATGACTGCGTGGCCATGCACGCTTCCAACTATCCAATCATCAAGTTTGCAGACGACACTGCAGTGGTAGGCCTGATTACCAACAACGACGAGACAGCTTACAGGGAGGAGGTGAGGGCCCCCGGAGTGTGGTGTCAGGAAAATAACCTCTCACTCAATGTCAACAAAACAAAGGAGATGATTGTGGACTTTAGGAAACAGCAGAGGGAGCACCCCCCTTCCACACTGACTGACGGGACAGTAGTGGAGAAGGTGGAAAGTTTTATGTTCCTCGGCATATACATCACGGACAAACTGAAATGGTCCACCAACACAGACAGCGTGGTGAAGTAGGCACAACAGCGCCTCTTCAACCTCAGGAGGCTGAAAAAATGTGGCTTGTCATCTAAAACACTCACAAACTTTTACAGATGCACAATTGAGAGCATCCTGTCGGGCTGTATCACCGCCTGGTATGGCAATTGCACCGCACTCAACCACGTCTCCACAGAGGGTAGTGCGGTCTGCTCAGCGCATCACCGGGGGAAAACTACCTGCCCTCCAGGACACCTACACCCCCCGATGTCACAGGAAGGCTCTGCCTGTTCACCCTGCTATCATCCAGAAGTCAGTACAGGTGCATAAAAGCTGGGGCTGAGAGACTGAAAAACAGCTTCTATCTCAAGGCCATCAGACTGTTCAAACAGCCTTCACTAACATTGAGTGGCTTCTGCCAACAAACAGACTCAAATCTCTGGCCACTTAAATAAACAGACTTAATAAAGGTATCACTAGCCACTTTAAATAACGCCACTTTAATAATGTTTTCTTAGAGGTATCACTAGCCACTTTAATAATGTTTTCTGAGAGGTATCACTAGCCACTTTAATAATGTTTTCTTAGAGGTATCACTAGCCACTTTAATAATGTTTTCTTAGAGGTATCACTAGCCACTTTCAATAACGCCACTTAAAATTGTTTACATACCCTACATTACTCATCTCATATGTGTATATACTGTATTCTACACCATCTACTGCATCTTGCCTATGCCATTCTGTACCATCACTCATTCATATATGTATATGTACATATTCTTATTCATCCCTTTACATTTGTGTGTATAAGGTAGTTGTTGTGAATTTGTTAGATTACTTGTTAGATATTACTGCATGGTCGGAACTAGAAGCACAAGCATTTCGCTGCACCCGCATTAACATCTGCTAACCATGTGTATGTGATCAATAAAATGTGATTTGATTTGAAGGCACGCTGTCTGCTAATTATCTATAGACCATGTTTCAACTTGTCAATTTCAAATAATTTTCTAACAAGTTTTATTTTCTAACAGTTGGAATTGAGGAGTGTTCCGCCTCATTAATTCACTTAAGAAGTAGCCCATGTCACTGTTGCGGACAATTTATGTTCGAGGCTTTACGGAGCCAGACAAACTTCTCTCGTCAACGAGAGCCTAAGCACTTCCCCAGACCACGTATGAAGACATTGCGCATCTCTAGTTAAAACAGGCCTTGCACAAACTTTTTCCGTATGTATGTGTGTATGGAGCATAATGTATTTACTGTTTTATTCACGTTTTCAAGTACTGGTGACAAATCATGCATTCCAATTCTTGCATAGACTGTAATGGACACATATGATGTGTGTAAAATACTTTTTTTAAAAGCTAATGTTAAGCTATTTTCCAGCTATGTGTGGTGCCATGTTTGTTGACGTCATACAATACATTCTGGTTGTCACGTAAGCGTTTGTTACACCAATGATGTTATAAGAAGGGATAGTTCACTCGACTGAGTTATGGTGCTTTCAAGACGACTGGGAACTCTGAAAAATACGAAGTCAAATCATGACGTCAGTGATCTTCAGGTCGGAAGGTTTGAGCTCGAGAAAGAGGCCCAAGTTGGAATTCCGAGTTGGTTGACTGTTTAAAACGATTTCCCCCAGCTGGAGCTAGTTTTTTCCCAGTTGTCTTGAACGCATTGAAGTGGAATGCGGCATCAGATCGTAACTATGGTGTGCCAGAGCCCCCTTTCCAAGGGTTTAATTGTTTTTTTGCATATATATTTCTCCTGTGTTTGCCCCCCACCTATTGATAAATCCCTCATCCCCACAATACCTTAAACCCCACACAAACCCCCCTTAAATGGTTTCATCTCTGTTTAGCTACCACACTACGGTTACGCTAAGGCAGTAGGCTTATATAACATTTTATTTGCTTTGTGATTTGTCAAAAACGGTCAACAACTTGTCAAGTCATGTGCTCCCGTTCTTCTATACACTGTAACAAGTATATCAACGATTTGTAATATGCTGAAAAGTGGCCAAACTAAGTTCATATTTTCCAGGTAATGAAAGCAGTCTTTGACTTTGACTTTGTTAATTTGCTGCTTATCATTCTGGGATTAGGAAATTTCCGCATGTCAAACATAAACAAACATAAATAAACAACTGAAGTTGGAGACTTATATCTTCCTCACTAACTTTATGCGTCAGCTGTCAGAGCAGCTTACAGATCGCTGCAGCTGTACACAGCCCATCTGTAAATAGCACATCCAACTATCTACCTCATCCCCATATTTGTTTTTCTGTCTTTTGCACACCAGCATTTCTACCTGCACATTCTCATCTGCACATACAGTGGGGAGAACAAGTATTTGAAACACTGCCGACTTTGCAGGTTTTCCTACTTACAAAGCATGTAGAGGTCTAATTTTTATCATAGGTACACTTCAACTGTGAGAGACAGAATCTAAAACAAAAATCCAGAAAATGTCATTGCATGTTTTTTAAGTAATACATTTTATTGCATGACATAAGTATTTGATACATCAGAAAAGCAGAACTTAATATTTGGTACAGAAACCTTTGTTTGCAATTACAGAGATCATACGTTTCCTGTAGTTCTTGACCAGGTTTGCACACACTGCAGCAGGGATTTTGGCCCACTCCTCCATACAGACCTTCTCCAGATCCTTCAGGTTTCGGGGCTGTCGCTGGGCAATACAGACTTTCAGCTCCCTCCAAAGATGTTCTATTGGGTTCAGGTCTGTAGACTGGCTAGGCCACTCCAGGACCTTGAGATGCTTCTTACAGAGTCACTCCTTAGTTGGCCTGGCTGTGTGTTTCGGGTTGTTGTCATGCTGGAAGACCCAGCCACGACCCATCTTCAATGCTCTTACTGAGGGAAGGAGGTTGTTGGCCAAGATCTCACGATACATGGCCCCATCCATCCTCCCCTCAATACGGTGCAGTCGTCCTGTCCCCTTTGCAGAAAAGCATCCCCGAAGAATGATGTTTTCACCTCCATGCTTCACGGTTGGGATGGTGTTTTTGGGGTTGTACTCATCCTTCTTCTTCCTCCAAACACGGCGAGTGGAGTTTAGTCCAAAAAGCTCTATTTTTGTCTCATCAGACCACATGTCCTTCTCCCATTCCTCCTCTGGATCCTCCAGATGGGCATTGGCAAACTTCAGACGGACCTGGACATGCCTGGACATGCGCTGGCTGGAGCAGGGGGACCTTGCGTGCGCTGCAGGATTTTAATCCATGACGGCGTAGTGTGTTACTAATGGTTTTCTTTGAGACTGTGGTCCCAGCTCTCTTCAGGTCATTGACCAGGTCCTGCCGTGTAGTTCTGGGCGGATCCCTCACCTTCCTCATTATCATTGATGCCCCACGAGGTGAGATCTTGCATGGAGCCCCAGACCGAGGATGATTGACCGTCATCTTGAAATTCTTCCATTTTCTAATAATTGCGAACAGATGTTGCCTTCTCACCAAGTTGCTTGCCTAATGTCCTGTAGCCCATCCCAGCCTTGTGCAGGTCTACAATTAATTTAGCCCTGATGTCCTTACACAGCTCTCTGGTCTTGGCCATTGTGGAGAGGTTGGAGTCTGTTTGATTGAGTGTCTGGACAGGTGTCTTTTATACAGGTAACGAGTTCAAACAGGTGCAGTTAATACAGGTAATGACTGGAGAACAGGAGGGCTTCTTAAAGAAAAACTAACAGGTCTGTGAGAGCCGGAATTCTTACTGGTTGGTAGGTGATCAAATACTTATGTCATGCAATAAAATGCTAATTAATTACTTAAAAATCATACAATGTGATTTTCTGGATTTTTGTTTTAGATTCCGTATCTCAGAGTTGAAGTGTACCTATGATAAAAATTACAGACCTCTACATGGTTTGTAAGTGGGAAAACCTGTGTATCAAATGCTTGTTCTCACCACTGTATATCACTCCAGTGTAAATTGCTAAATTGTAATTACTTCGCCACTATTGTCCTATTTATTACCTTACCTCCTTACTTCATTTGCACACACTGTATACAGATTTTTCTATTGTGTTATTGACTGTACGATTGTTTATCCCATGTGTAACTCTGTGTTGTTGTTTTTGTCGCACTGCTTTGCTTTATCTTGGCCAGGTCGCAGTTGTAAATAAGAACTTGCTCTCAACTGGCCTACCTGGTTAAATAAAGGTGAAATATATATATTTTTTTAAGAATTAAAAAATGGCTGCCGTCATAAAGAATGTAGCTGCTGTTAGCTTAGCTGACACCCATCTCTTTTCTAAACAATATTACATTTCTCCCTTGTGCTCACCAGAGATGTGGTACATTGTAAAGAAGTCTAGCTGTTAGATCGCTAACTTATGTTAAGTTTTTTTGTCAGCGCAACCTTTAGGGAATGAGTTTGGCTGTGGATGTGTTCCATGTGATGTTTGCATGATGTTTATTAATGACACTCACACACACACACATCTCCTTCACCCCAGAGCACATTGGTTGGATAAACACTACACATGTTGTCAAATGGTTCAGCTAAACAGCCTCTACTACAGCCGATAAATAGTGTAGGTAGTGCAGGGTCACTAAAACACACCTCCTTCACAGCCACCCCCTGCCCCTCTTTACACGGTCTCTTCAGTATGGCAGAGAGACGGTGTGGGCTCTCCAAAATAGTTTTCCTAAATGCATTGCACACACACACACACACACACATACACACACACAGCTGCTAGGGAACCAGGTAATGAGGAGGTATGGCAACTGACTTATTCTGAGTGAATAACACAACAAGATCCAAACATATGAAAACATCCACGCGAGCAGGACAATACACCCACACAGCTACAGAAAGAGACCTGTATTTTAAACAGTCATTTAGTTCTGCATTTATTTGTTATTTAAAAACAAAACAAGTGGAAGTCCTTCAGTATATTGGTGTTTGGTAGTTGCAGCCTATTATTTGTTCAATTGATATGTAACTTTATTGCAATACATACCGATGGTGAGGTGAGGTCGATGGCCACTTCAACCTCGTCCATCCATTTAGGTTAGTGGCTTTCACGACGTTTGCCCCACTGTCCGTTGTGATGCACACCTGCTTCTCCTTTGGCTGTTCCCAGGCTGCTAGCGAGTCAAGCAGCCCCTGGGCTTTTATCTCCCCAGTGTGGTCCTCTGGAAAGTAGGAGGTCTGCAAGCACCTGCTGCACAGCTTCCAGTCGGCATCGATGTAGTACAGCATCATGCTGTGGGGATGTTTTTCAGCGGCAGGGACCGGGAGACTAGTTAGGATCGAGGCAAAGATGAACGGAGCAAAGTACGGAGAGATCCTGATGAGAAACCTGCTCCAGAGCGCTCAGGGCCTCAGACTGGGGCGAAGGTTCACCTTCCAACAGGACAATGACGCTAAGCACACAGCCAAGACAATGCAGGAGTGTGTTGCCCAGCCAGAGCCCGGACTTGAAACCGATCGAATATCTCTGGAGAGACCTGAAAATAGCTGTGCAGCGACGCTCCCCTTCCAACCTGACAGAGCTTGAGAGGATCTGCAGAGAAGAATGGGAGAAACTCCCCAAATACAGGTGTGCCAAGCTTATAGCATCATACCCAAGAAGCCTCAAGGCTATAATCGGCAAAAAATCTTCAACAAAGTACTGAGTAAAGGGTCTGAATACATATGTGAATTTGATATTTCAGTTATTGTTTTTTTTTATAATAAATTTGCTAAACTTTCTAAAAAAAATGTTTTGCTTTGTCATTATGGGGTATTGTGTGTAGATTGATGAGGAAACCAAATGTAATCCATTTTAGAATAAGGCTGTAACGTGACAAAATGTGGAAAAAGTAAAATGGTCTGAATACTTTCCGAATGCACTGTATGTACATGTAGGTAGGGGTAAAGTGACTATGCATAGATAATAATTCAGTGCCTTTGTGAAAGGCTGTAACGTAACAATGTGGAAAAAAGTCAAGGAGTCTGAATACTTTCCGAAGGCACTGCATACATAACAATAAGGGGGGGGGGGGGGGGGAGCAATGCAAATAGTCCGGGTAGCCATTTAATTAATTGTTCAACGGTCTTATGGCTAGGGGGTAGAAGCTGTTAAGGAGCCCTTTGGAGTTATGAATTTGACCTCCTGGTGGTGAAATTCACAGACACATCTCTGAAGCCCCACAAGCAGAGTTGTCCACGGGGCCGGCATTGGACAATTCTCTATCAGTGACAATACATAAGGAAGCCTGTGTTAGGAAGACCCCTGCTGGTCACCATTTCACAGCACTCTCAAGCAGCTCACCCCACTACCCATCCCCCACACCCAAAACAAGTAGGATGAACTCTGGCTCTCTCTCTCTCTCTGGAACTTTCCTTAACTTCTTGTGTGCGATTGGTTGCCAAGATCACAACTTGGGACTTGACACTGTGTGTACTCTCTTTGCAATGACAATTTGATCGCCAAATATTAGAACAAAGTTTCTGTTCATGAAAAGTTAAAGCCTATATTTAAAGGCCTACAGTTGTAGTCCAGGAGAAGGTTGGCTAGCCAGCTATATATAGCCAAGTTATTGTTACTCATTGTGTATTTATTATTACTTTTCTATTTTTTCTCTCTGCATTGTTGGGAAGGGCCCGTGAGTAAGCATTTCACTGTTAAACCTGTTGTTTATGAGTCATGTGACGAATAAAACATAAATGGGGCAAGTCTCTTGTGTTTATCGAATGGGATCAAATGGCAAAACAAAACTCTTTCTTTCTCTACCGAGCACTTTTCTCTTTCCCTTACATTACTAACATTCTCTTAAACTGTCTTTATTCTCTCCTACCCTCCTTCTTTCACTTTTTTCCCCTCTCTCTCTCTCTCTCTCTCTCTCTCTCCATCTCTTCCATTCTATTCCTCTCTTCCATTATTTTCCACTCCTTCCTCTCTCTCTCTCTCTCTCAACTCTCTCTCCCTCTCTCTCCCTCCCTCTCTTCCATTCTATTCCTCTCCCATTATCTTCCTCTCCATCCTCTCTTCCTCTCTCTTTACAGGCTGATGACAAGCTTTAGGTCTCTGTCTAACAGAGAAAGGGAAGCATTGGGGTAGAATGGGTGTTCTATGGTACTTCCTTCTCCCTGGCCTACCTGTTCCAATTAGTCGGCTTTAATTCTATTAGCCTGCAATTCTGAGGGGTGCTCTCAAAAGAGAGCTGCGGAGGAGGAGGAGGAGGAGATGAGCGGGGGGGTGGGCGGAGACAGAGCCTGTGGTGAAATGAATCCCTGTCTCTCATTGTGAAACATTCTCATATCTGTATCCATATCCATTATCTCCATTAACGCGGATGTGTCATTAATTTCTCTATTGTAATCTTCAGGCAGATGTAATGGGCTGGCCTAAGCCTATTTGGGGCAAATGTGTACACTATCAATACCACAAATGAAATCAATTAGCCTTTAATGAAGTCTTCAATGAGATCTTTTGTCTAGTCGTGACTGCTGCATTATAGTAAACGAACTGTATGGAGAATTGTGAAAGCGCCATTTGAAATATGTGATAATATTGCGGGCGTACACATACATGGGTGTGTGAGAAAGCGAGAGAGAGAGAGAGGGACACTTAATAAGCATGTGATTATTTAATTAAAATAAATGGATATTAAATAAGGGGAAATCAGCGGCATATCTTTGAATAACGGAGGGAACCAATACAGATTGGCTGGCTCCCTTTGACAAAGACACACAGAAGAATGTACATTTGGCTCCACAGTGCCATATCTGTTCAGTATGCAGTGACAGCGAGTGTGGGCGGCAGTGATGAAAAACTCACAATATTGCCATCAGCAAAATGGCGTTATGAAATAGCGAGTGCAGATAAGTCGGTGTGTATCCCAGTCCTTGTTTTCATATTGTCAGAGGCCCGAAGAGAGAGTGGCAAAAAGGAGAGTAGAATATGAATGAGAGAAGGATGAGGTAGAGAGGCAGAGATAGATGAGGTTTGCTAAGAGCTCCTCTGCTTCCCTCAGCTCGCCATGTATTTCTGCAACACTGCCACTTGACATGGAGTGCAGGCATTCATGTATTCATACGGGCTCTTTCTGTCTCTACAGGTATCTGTTCCTATGAGAGTTCCGTGTATTCATGTGTGCTCGGCCCTCTTCTCTCTTCTATGGGATATTCATTCATTCGTACTCCAGGTGTCTCTTGTCTCATGTTTGTGCGCTGAGTTAGTGATGCAAGAGGGCCACTTCTTATTCAGGCAAGCTTGCTGTCTGACTGTTGAAGCACTCTGGGGGTCCAGAGATGATGCGGCCCTATTTGTGTTCTCCCATCTACCGGTCTGTGAGTACACAGGAGGATCTGCGTGTGCTTACATGTACACACGCACGCACACAGCAGGGCTGGGGTCAATTCCATTTCAAATCCAGTCAATTCAGAAAGTAAACCATATTCAAATTTGACTGACACACACACACACACACACACACACACACACACACACACACACACAGAGGGCGATGCCTTCTTTTCCTCCTCTCTTAGCTGACTGGAGTAATGAAAGATCAGAAGTTAACCGTGTGTGTTGTTAAACAGAGAAAGAGTAAGTGACTGAGCTGGTGAAGTTGGCACACATCAACACATTTTCACTCTCACCCCCCCCCCCCCCCCCACCCCCCCCACCCCCCCGCTCTCTCCCCTGCCCACAGACCTTGTTGTCTTGTTTTCTGTTTGGTTTTTATTGCCTGGATTTTATGGCCTGATGATGTCATCCTGCACTCTATCTATCATCGTCCTATTTAATATTTAACGCCCAGCTACGCTAGCAGAATGGTACAGCACTGTAGGTACTTACAGTAGACAGACAGCAAACAATGTCAAGAGCTATCAGGAAACAAGGGTTAGAGATTAGAAACGTGGGTTCAAAGTTGAAATCAGTACCTATTTGTTGATTGGTTGATTTATGAACATTTAATTTCAAGCGGTGTCTGAGGTTGATGACCGGACTGATGAGGTGATCCCTGCGCAGGTGAGGTAGACCGTACCTCTTCATTCTGCACCGAAGTATCTCGACCACAGCAGCCATTGGACTCTTAGGAGAGTTTCAGAAGATAGGTAACTATGTAGATTATTCTACCATGTCTTCGTTGATGACTACATTCTGATTGGTACAGGTGACCATAACGGATGGCTCCAGTCCATTCTCTGTCCTGTTACTACCACTGTTTCTTCTGTTGCTCGTTTTGTTAGAGGGTTTGAATCCCGGGACCACCCATAGGTAAAACATTTATGTATGCATGACTGTAAGTGGCTTTGGATGAAGAGCATATATATTATTATTATTATTTGTGAGTATAAATCAGAGAAGGCTTTGCCTAAGCAATAACTGTAGTTCCTACTTAACTAAGTCTCATGAGAACAGAGCCATGTTTGAAAGACCTTACAACTGCTGTGACCCAGTCGATGTGATTCTCCGGGGGTGTTTATTGTTGTGGTTGTAAGGAAAAAGATGGTGTGTGTGTGTGTGTGTGTGTGTGTGTCTGTCTGTCCCGGCTCTACCAGTGTGGAGTATAGCGTGTACCTGGACCCCCGTGGTCATGCACTGTGTCCCTCACATAATTGAATTATGTGTCACAGACACGGCACTGACACCCCAGGGAACGGAGGGAGGGAGGCAGGGAGGGAAGGAAGGAGTGAGGGAGGAAGGGAAAGAGAAATGGAGGACCAGGTAAGATGGAGAAAGACGAGGGAACGGAGTATAAAAGATTGGGACAGAAAACGAGGGTAATTGAACCAACGGTTTGAGGGTCCACTCGTCTGCCCTCGCAAAAGAGTCCTCTTCTTAAGCTCAGCAGACAGATAAACCCGGTGCAGCGACTGTAGTGTTGAAGGACGTTTTATTGCCACCACTTCATAGGTACAGTAGTAGTGACTGAAATGAGTAAAAAAAAAACAATGCTTCTACAAAATCAGAGCAAGAAGGATGGAGTTTGATAACGTCCACCGCTCCACAGTGTAACTTTCACCGTTTTGGAATTTAACAATTCTTCTTCTATAGGATTTACACACATCAACACAGGACAGTGGTCCCCAAGTGGTCAACAATGGAATTACACAATAGCCTAAAGGAACTCAAACCCAACTACAGGGGCCAGAACATTCACAGTTCATGCAGCATAACAGGGATGGATAGAAAGAGAGCGAGAGAGAGAGAGCAATTAGACTTCTATCTGACCTTATTGGACATGTCCGAACAGGGCCTCGCTCTTTTAAAGAGCTGATCTCTTCTTCTCCTTGAGGGAAAGGGAGAGAACAGAGGGAAGAGTCGGAAGGAGAGGGAAATGAATAAAAGCAGTGGTGTGAGAGGAGGAAGAATAAAGCAAGGTGAGGAGATCAAGGGGATGAAGACAGCCTTTTAATGTGAAGCGAAGCCTTTACTCTGCTGTCATAACTGATCTGGGAGGGAGGGACTGAGGGAAGAGGGAAGGTAGGTAGAGGTGAAGAAGTGGTGCGGGATAGGAGGCGATAGAGATAGGAAAGCAAGTTGTAGAGAAGGAGATGGAGACATTGGAGAGGAGAGAGCGTATGTACAGAAACGTGGGCAAGGTAGAGAGAGATAGGGAGGAGAGAGAGGTGAATTCCTAGAGGAGGGAAATACTCTTTTTAAGGGGGATTTGTGAGGGAATGTTGGGTGAGATTGGCAACTTGTTTTACATTTTAGCATCTTCAAAGTAGCCACCCTTTGCCTTGATTAATGCTTTGCACACTTGGCATTCTCTCAACCAGCATTCATGAGGAATGCTTTACCAATAGTCTTGAAGGAGTTACCCCATATGCTGAGCACTTGTTGGCTGCTTTTCCTTCACTCTACAGTCCAACTCATCCCAAACCATCTCAATTGGGTTGAGGTCGGGTGATTGTGGAGGCCAGGTCAACTGATGCAGCACTCCATCACTCTTCTTGGTAAAATAGCCCTTTCACAGCCTGGATGTGTGTTGTGGGTCATTGTCCTGTGGAAAAACAATTGATAGTCCCACTAAGCCAAACCAGATGTATCGCTGCAGAATGCTGTGGTAGCAATGCTGGTTAAGTGTGCCTTGAATTCTAAATAAATCTCCTCCATGCTTCATGGTGGGAACCACACATGCGATTTCCACCTGTCTAATGTCCATTGCTTGTGTTTCTTGGCCCAAGTAAGTCCTTCTTCTGTCGTGGAGATTCATACTGAGAGAGACTTTGTCATTCCTTCAAGCAATCATCTTTATTTAATGTTGATGAATTATTGCAATAATAAAGCTAGTCAACCCAACATTCTTGACTGTTGAGCCGAGCAGCCTAACCTTTACAGAAAATGCTGTTTCTTATATGGCTGACACTAAGAACACTTAGTCGTGGCTGGTTCCACCCCTCCCATGCAGATCGGGGGGCACCACGAGTCATCCTGGGTTCATCTCCTGGTTATCTGCCTCTGGTGTTGTTTTAACCCCACCTCGGCTTAGTTTTCCAGATGCCACAATAATTTGGAGACAATGAAGGATTATGTTCTACTCATCCAGGCTATCCCTATCTCGATTACACCCACCACATCTTATCTCTGGAATGCAGTGTTTAACTCATTTGTCAGCTCAAGCCATCTCTAGTGACCATACGCCCATATTAGCTGCAGGGAGTGAAAACCATCCCTTTACAGAAACAAAGCATTAGTAGAACAGAAATGTCTTACTATTTCTTAAGCATTAATTGTTAACTATTAATATTGAACAAATCAGGTAAATACGTACTTTTTCTTTCACACTTCTTATTGGTGTCCTTTAGTAGACGTTTCTTTGCATAAATTTGACCATGAAGGCCTGATTCAAGCAGTCTCATTTGAACAGTTTATGTTGAGATGTGTCTGTTACTTGAACTCTGTGAAGCATTTATTTGGGCTGCAATCTGAGGTGCAGTTACAGTAACTCTAATGAACTCTGCAGCAGAGGTAACTCTGGGTCTTCCTTTCCTGTGGCGGTCCTCATGACAGCCAGTTTCATCAATGCGCTTGATGGTTTTTGTGACTGCACTTGAAGAAACTTTCAAAGTTCTTGAAATGTTGATTTCTTTAACACTTTTTGGGTTACTACATGATTCCATATGTCTCCACTATTATTCTACAATGTAGAAAATAGTCAAATAAAGAAAAACCCTGGAATGAATAGGTGTGTCCAAACTTTTGACTGGTATTATATATATTCACAAATAACTGCCCTTTTTCTGGCCCGCAAATCAATTTTGACAAACAAATCGGTCATCAAAAAAAATCTGTGTGCCCCTCCATTGAAATTCGATGTGGCCCTCTAGCCCAAACGTTTCAGTAATGGGATATTTTTGTTGTTGCTTTAACCTTATATTAATATTCAAGATTTCAGTATTGGTCGTCGTAGGCCATTAATCTGGCCGCTAAGCCACTGATGGCGCTTGAGGGGATGGCTGCCGTCTTATCGGTTCTTTACCAACCATGCCATTTTGTTTGTTTTTTCGCGTTGTTCGTAACTTGTTTTGTACATAATGTTGCTGCTACCGTCTCTTATGAACGAGAAGAGCTTCTTGACATGAAAACTGTGATTACTCACCTCAGATTAGACGAATAGTTTTTCTTCAAGGAGTCGGACTGGAGGGATATACTACAGACACCCCCGATCAGGCCCAGATCCCAGGCATTCGCTGGAGAAGGAAACAGAGATTTCTCAGAAAAAGATCAGGGTGCCTTCTGAGGATCAGACGACAAGTGGCTAATCTGCCTTTGCCTTCCGTCCTGTTAGCTAACGTTCAATTGCTGGAAAATAAATAGGACGAATTGAAAGCACGTATATCCTACCATTCAAAACTGTAATATCTTATATTTCACCGAGTCGTGGCTGAACGACGACATTAAGAACATACAGCTGGCGGGTTATACATTCAATCAGCAGGATAGAACAGCAGCCGGGGCCTATGCATATACAACAACAGCTGGTGCACGATATCTAAGGAAGTGTCGAGGTTTTGCTGGCCTGAGGTAGAGAATCTCATGATAAGCTGTAGACCACACTATCTACCTAGAGAGTTTTCATCAGTATTTTTCGTAGCTGTCTACATACCACCACAGACCGATGCTGGCACTAAAACCGCACTGAGCTGTATACCGCCATAAGCAGTAATCAGCTGCTTACAAGCAAAAATTAAAGCAGGAAGCACCAGTGACTCGGCCTATAAAAAAGTGGTCAGATGAAGCAGATGCTAAACTACAGGACTGTTTTGCTAGCACAGACTGGAATTTGTTCCAGGATTCTTCCGATTGCATTGAGGAGTACACCACATCAGTCACTGACTGGATTTATCAATAAGTGCATCGAGGACGTCGTCCCCACAGTGACTGTACGTACATACCCCAACCAGAAGCCATGGATTACAGGCAACATTCTCAATAAATAACTTCTATGCTCACTTCTAGGCAAGTAACACTGAAAGATACATGAGAGAGTCAGCTGTTCCGGACAACTATGTGATCACTCTCTCCGCAGCCGATGTGATTAAAAACCTTTAAACAGGTCAACATTCACAAGGCCGCAGGACCAGATGGATTACCAGGACGTGTACAGAATTAGCTGACCAACTGGCAAGTGTCCTCACTGCCATTTTAAACCTCTCCCTGTCTGAGTCTGTAATACCAACATGTTTCAAGCAGACCACCATATTCTCTGTCCCCAAGAACACCAAGGTAACCTGCCTAAATGACTGCCGACCCGCAGCAGTCACGTCTGTAGCCATGAAATTGTTTGAAAGGCTGGTCATGGCTCACATGAACACCATTATCCCAGAAACCCTAGACCCACTCCAATTTGCATACCGCACCAACAGATCCACAGATGATGCAATCTCTACTGCACTCCACACTGCCTTTTCACACCTGGACAAAAGGAACACCTATGTGAGAATGCTATTCATTGACTATAGCTCAGCGTTCAACATCGTAGTGTCCTCAAAGCTCATCACTAAGCTAAGGACTCTGGGACTAAACACCTTCCTCTGCAACTGGATCCTGGACTTCCTGACAGGCTGCCCCCAGGTGGTAAGGGTAGGTAACAACACATCCGCCACACTGATCCTCAACACCAGGGCCTCTCAGGGGTGCGTGCTTAGTCCCCTCCTGTACTCCCTGTTCACTCATGACTGCACGGCCAGGCACAACTCCAACACCATCATTAAGTTTGCTGATGACACAACAGTGGTAGGCCTGATCACCGACAATGACGAGATAGCCTATGGGGAGGTCAGAGACCTGACCGTGTGGTGCAAGGACAACAACCTCTCCTTCAACGTGATCAAGACAAAGGAGATGATTGTGGACTACAGGAAAAGGAGCACTGCGCACGCCCCCATTGTCATCGACAGGGCTGTAGTGGAGCAGGTTGAGAGCTTCAAGTTCCTTGGCGTCCACATCACCAACAAACTAACATGGTCTAAGCACACCAAGACAGTCGTGAAGAAGGCACAACAATACCTATTCCCCCTCAGGAGACTGAAAAAGATTTGGCATGGGTCCTCAGATCCTCAAAAGGTTTTACAGCTGCACCATCGAGAGCATAGTGACTGGTTGCATCACTGCCTGGTATGGCAACTGCTCGGCCTCTGACGCCAAGGCACTACAGAGGGATGTACGTACGGCCCAGTACATCACTGGGGCCAAGCTTCCTGCCATCCAGGACCTCTTTACCAGGCGGTGTCAGAGGAAGGCCCTAAAAATAAAATTGTCAAACACTCCATCCACCCTTGTCATAGACTGTTCTCTCTGCTACCGCACGGCAAGCGGTACCGGAGCACCAAGTCTAAGTCCAAGAGGCTTCTAAACATCTTCTACCCCCAAACCATAAGACTCCTGAACAGCTAATCAAATGGCTACAAACTATTTGCATTGCCCCCCCCCCCCCACCCCCCCTTCTAGAGTGCGGCTACTCTCTGTTATTATCTATGCATAGTCATTTTAATAACTCTACCTTCATTTACATATTACCTAAATTACCTTGACACCGGTGCCCCCACACATTGACCATCACTGTATTCGGCGCGTGTGACAAATAAGATTTGATTTGTACTTCAGGGCAGTTTAACAATGACCAAAATGTGGGCAAATTGAATACTAGCGACTAACATGAAATTCTGTTATATACCACACGTTTTGTTTTGGTCAGGATCAATAAATGTCAATCTAAATGATGACAGGGGCCTTGACAGGACCCTGGAGGAGGTGTCTGTGCAGCTGCCTGTCAGAAATAGACTGTTGTCTCTGGTTGTTCTCGAGCCATTGTGTACATAAGGATATGTGAGGGTTCCTGTGCGTCTGTACTGTACCATCTAATTGCAGACCAGTGACATGTCAGTCTGTCAGTCTGTCAGTCTGTCAGCTCAGGATCTGGAACCAGAAGAAAAGCCCTCAGAGAGACAGATAGGCTAAACGAAAAGCTTGGCTAAACGCTAACTGCTAAAAGCGTTGTGTTTGGCTCTGTAGCGTGCAGTCGTTCAATGAGATGTTTACCTTTTAGGACTAGCGCCAAGCACTATCACCTGCCTCCTGAGTCTAATTGCAGATACACCATTATCTTTTAGTAAACTTTTGAATGGAAACAAGCTTGTTGTTTTTGTGATAGAGGAGGAATATTGTAATAAAGAGTGGACACAGTATATACTGGTGGTCTGTTTCCTTACACAGCAAGGACAGGGTGTTTTTTTCTCTTGAGGGTTTAGGGTAAATTATAGTGCCCGTGATATTTTTTGTGCACAAATACGGCCGCATCATCTCTGGACCCCAGAGTGCTTCAACAATCAGACATCAAGCTTGCCTGAATAAGAAGTGGCCCTCTTGCATCACTAACTCAGCGCACATACAAGTCCAGAGGTGCCTGTCTCTATAGTTACCAGGGCTCAAACCGTAGCACGGCTGGTTTATGTTGTTTTGTGTTTGTGTGTGTGTGTGTGTGTGTGTGTGTGTTAGTTTCAATGTGTGTGGGTGCACAGACTGTCCACGGTCACGTGTTGTGGAGGGATACTGTAATGATAGAGCTAGATATGTATATGGGTAAGGTGACTAGGCATCAGGATATATGATAAACAGAGTATCAGCAGTGTACTGTAATATGATGATTGTATGTAGTGGGTGGGCATGTGTGTAGAGTCAGTATAAATGTACTGTATGTGCGAGCATATTATGAAGTGAGTGTTTGCGCGTGTGTTGGAGTGTCAGTGTGTGTGAGTGTGTAGGGCCCTGTGAACGTGCATAGAGACAGTGCACAAATAAAATACAAGGGTCGACTCAGATAGTCCGTGTAGCCATTTTCTTAGCTACACTACATGACCAAAAGTATGTGGACACTTGCTTGTCGAACATCTCATTCCAAAATCATGGCCATTAATATGGAGTTGGTTCTCCCTTTGCTGCTATAACAGCCTCCACTCTTCTGGGAAGGCTTTCCACTAGATGTTGGAATATTGCTGCGGGGACTCAGTCACAAGATCATTAGTGAGGATGGGCACTGGAATGTTGGGCGATTAGGCCTGGCACGCAGTCGGCGTTACGATTCATCCCAAATATGTTCGATGGGGTTGAGGTCAGGGCTCTGTGCAGGCCAGTCAAGTTCTTCCACACCAATCTCAACAAACCATTTCTGTATGGACCTCACTTTGTGCACGGGGGCATTGTCATGCACCAAACTTTACAGTTGGCACTATCCATTGAGGCAGGTAGCGTTCTCCTCGTGTTCGCCAAACACAGATTCGTCCATCGGACTGCCAGATGGTGAAGAGTGATTCATCACTCCAGAGTCCAATGGCGGTGAGCTTTACTCGACTCCAGCTGATGCTTGGCATTGCGCATGGTGATCTTAGGCTTGTGTGCGGCTGCTCAGCCATGGAAACCCATTTCATGAAGCTACCGACAAACAGTTATTGTGCTGATGTTGCTTCTGGAGGCAGGTTGGAACACGGTAGTGAGTGTAGCAATCAAGGACAGAGGATTTTTACGCGCTACAGCACTCGGCGGTACCATTCTGTGAGCTTGGGTCCTACCACTTCACGGCTGAGCCGTTGCTGCTCCTAGAAGTTTCCACTTCACAATAACATCACTTACAGTTGACCGGTGCAGCTCTAGCATGGCAGAAATTTGACGAGCAGAAAATGGACTTATTGGAAAGTTGGCATCATATGACGGTGCCACGTTGAAAGTCACTGAGCTCTTCAGTACGGCCATTCTACTGCCAATGTTTGTCCATGGAGATTGCTGTGTGCTCGATTTCATACACCTCTCCGCAACGGGTGTGGCTGAAATAGTCGATTCCACTCATTTGAAGGGGTGTCCACATTTATATATATATATATATATATATATATATATATTGTATTTAGTTAGCTATTTAGTTTTCTTATGGCTTGGTAAGATAAGATGTTCCGAAGCCTGTTGGTGACAGACTTGATGCACCGGTACCGCTTGCCGTGCGGAAGCAGAGAGAACAGTCTATGGCTTGGGTGCTTGGAGCCTTTAAAGATGTTTCTTGGCCTTCCTTTCACACCGCCTGATATAGAGGTCCTGGATGGCAGGGAGCTCGTCCCCAGTGATGTACTGGGCTGTCCACACCGCCCTGTGTAGCACCATGCGATCGAGGGCGCTGCTGTTGCCATACCAAGCAGTGATGCAGCCAGCCAAGATGCTCTCAATGGCACAGCTGTAGAACATTTTGGGGGTATGAGAGCTTAATGCCAAACCTTTTCAACCTCCTGAGGGGGAAGAGGCGCCGCCGCGCCTTCTCTACAACTGTGCGCGTTTGTGTGGAGCATTTTAACTCGTTAGTGACCGAGGAGCTTGACGCTCTCGACCCACTCCAACTGCAGCCATGTCGATGTGCGCGGTAACGGTTCTGTATTTAATGAGGTCGGTGTCCTCTCTCCGGGGGATCGTAGTTAATTATAAACCCTTGTGATTATAACCTTCCTGCCCCAGGCTAGAGTACAGCAGCAAATTCAAATGTATGAATGTTGTTGTTTATGGACGATTTTAAGAAGTATTTATTTGGTTTTATTTGCCTGTCAGAGCATATTTGAACACTCATAGTGTGAAATTGGTAATTTCTGCTCCAGCCACGGGGCGTATTAGTTTTTATTGAAAAGAGTAGACCTGGACAAATGGAACATGATACAGTATAATGATATTGGATTACATTTGAATATAGCACCGTACATGAAAGGACCGCAAAGCTCCTTCCATATTCAATAGCTCTTCACATAGGCAGTCCAGTCCTATGTGTGCATACATATGTTCTCTCTTTGAATGGACATCACTTACTTAACCGTGGATTGGTGGGAGACTGCGTTCTAGGATAAGGAATGTATGGCAGCCATCTTTGAGAGTTAATTAGGCACCTATGAGGTCTGACAAGGAGGCTGCCGTTTAATTACCGCTTGCCGAGTGCACAGACACCCCCTGTATCTGACAAACCAATTCTCACCCGTGTGCCTATGTGTTAATCAAACACATAACAGCTCCATGGGCTTCTCTATGCAGAGGAGCTGGTGGGAAGAGCTGTTCTAACGATAGGTCTGCAGCTGCTGTTTTAGAGATAACTCCACTAGGGAGACTCATACTCTTACCACTGTTTGGCAGGGTGTGGTATTCTGAAGTTTGTGCTTTGCTATATTTAAGAGGATCTTTGAGACTTGAAGCTGCAGAGTGCCGGACTGGTCTTTGCTTTGCTCTGCTTTGTGTGTGTGCGTGCGACGTTGCCCGTGTGTGTGTGTGTGTGTGTGTGTGTGTGTGTGTTTGTGTGTGTGTGTGTCAAGAAGCATTTCATCTGTGCATGGTGGACAACAGCAACCAGAGATCTCATCTCTGCCTAATAGAAATGCAGGCGGCCTACCATGAAGGGAAAAACTCATCACATGACAAGCTGTGTTCTTCTTCTGAATATGAATATCACAGACCTCTGGAGGGATCAGGGAGGACAGGGAGTGTGTCTCCAAAGGAATGTTCACTCAGTCGTTTGTGTCAGACTGTGTCTATAACAAACAGTTGACAGGAAACAACACTAGTATCAGTCTTAGTCTGTGGTTTGGTTCCTAGCCAGACGTCTGGCTTCAGTAGGGATTGTTTGGCTTCCATGGTCAAATAGATCCCCAAAGCCCCCCTCCCCAATTTTGAGTACATTTCTGGACCCTGCCTATATGAATGAGTTCTATTTGCCATAGCAATTGCCTCCAACACCCTCCATCCCTTTAAAAGAGTGGTTTAGTCTGCCCTAACGATTGTCTCCAACACCCTCCATCCCTTAAAAGAGTGGTTTAGTCTGCCCTAACGATTGTCTACAACACCCTCCATCCCTTTAAAAGAGTGGTTTAGTCTGCCCTAACGATTGTCTCCAACACCCTCCATCCCTTTAAAAGAGTGGTTTAGTCTGCCCTAACGATTGTCTCCAACACCCTCCATCCCTTTAAAAGAGTGGTTTAGTCTGCCCTAACGATTGTCTCCAACACCCTCCATCCCTTTAAAAGAGTGGTTTAGTCTGCCCTAACGATTGTCTCCAACACCCGCCATCCCTTTAAAAGAGTGGTTTAGTCTGCCCTAACGATTGTCTCCAACACCCTCCATCCCTTTAAAAGAGTGGTTTAGTCTGCCCTAACGATTGTCTCCAACACCCTCCAACCCTTTAAAAGAGTGGTTTAGTCTGCCCTAACGATTGTCTCCAACACCCTCCATCCCTTTAAAAGAGTGGTTTAGTCTGCCCTAACGATTGTCTCCATAGTCGTTTCAACCGTGTTAAGTGAAAGGTTTAGTCTTGTGGAGATGTTGTCTTGAGGCAGCAGGCCCAGGCAGGGATAATACTGTGTCACAGAGCTGTAATAACGGGGCAGGACTCCTTACTGGGAACAGAGAGAGACAGATGCTAAGCAGGGAGGATTCAACATGCACCCTCAGGGGGTACAGGGTCTCTCTCCCTTACTCTTTCTCTCTCTCTCTCTCTCTCTCTCTGCCTCCCCCGTTTCTCTGTCTCTCTCTCTCTCCCGCTCTCTCTCGCTCTGTCTCTCGCTCTCTGCCTCCCCTGTCTCTCTTACTCTCTCTCTCTCTCTCTCACTCTCTCTCTCTGCCTCCCTGTCTCTCTCCCTGTCTCTCTCTCTCTCGCTCTCTCTCACACAATCTCTCACTCTCTGTGTGTGTGTAAGAGAGAGAGAGATTGTGAGAGAGTGAAATTGAGGGAGCAAGAAAGAGAGAAATTAAGGTAGGGAGAAGGGGGAAGAGTGTGTAATGAGAGTGTTCGACTCCCCCTCACACTGTTGCTGTCAGCCAGGCAGGTGATTTATCAGTCCCAGGGGAGGTCCCCCCTGCCCGGGGAGCCTATCACTGCGCTTCTCCTCTTTGTAAAAATGTAATTTACCTGTACTGTATATAAGAATATTAATATGTATAGTGTGTAAATATTATTTTTGTTGTCTCTGTGTCTTTCCATCACTTCTTTTTTTTAACTGTTCTGTACTTTGTTATGTATTTGTAGCCCAGGAAGAGTAGCTGCTGCATGTGCTAATAAACTAATCTCTAGTCCTAGGCTTCAACCGTGATGGAAGCCGCCGCAGCCTCTCTTGACAGGCTCTCTCCCTGAGGATGTCTTCTCTGCTCCCCCCGAGTTGTGAGTTATCACTAGGGGCTAAGGCTCAGCTCGACACATCTCGTCTCATTTCAGACCAAGCGCTGAATTATGGGCCCATTTTCCCTGTCGTCACCGTGCCTCCATTCCAGAAGAGCCCCTTCAATAGGCTTACAGATGTCCTGATTCTTTTGTACAATACTTTGTGTACGGTTCCTCCCACTAGATTGCTTTTGCCATGAACCAAATTGGTTCTCATCATTGTGTGTTGAAGGTTCATTTGGTTTTCACCTTTTTAGATCACAATTAATAGGATTATGTGGACAGGTTGTCGGGCGTTTCAAACGGGGCAGTTCAAGAGGGTGTTACGAAATGAATGTCAAGACGTCATTTTCTTTGCCCTATTTCATTATAAATGGCATAGAATGAATCATTACATTGTTCTCTACAATATTGTAATCTTAATAGACTTGTACTTGTCAGTGTTGATGAAATAAGAACGTTCATTTTCTGTGACCTCTTCCATATTTGGTGTGATGAGGTTGTACCATTCAGAGGTTTTCGCTGGTTGGACCAATCAAAATCAACTTACCTTCATCATTTTCACCTCCAGATCCTTGGTTTTCATTACCTAAAACCCGCAAACAATCTACGTTGAGAGGGGCCGCTTCTATGGCGTTTTAAAAGGGAAAAGACTCAGAAATACACAATGAAAACAGGGACAGATTGACTTCGCGGAGGGTGGATTTTGAAATTCAGTCTGTTAGCTTGGTAAATAAATCTATATTTTGTCCCTATTTAGTTTTTGTATTCGTCGGATTTCATTTAGAAAAATCCCATGTTTTGACTCACGAACACGCAGCCACTAGTTAGCTCGCCAGTTGATTTTCGAAGGCAGCGCCACAGAGTTCTACGTAGCAGTGACCACTTTGTGATCATGCCTGTGACATTCCATTCACTCGAAACATGCTCCATTCTCAGAGTAAACCATATATGGTGGAGACATGGAGTTTGGACTATTGTTTTTCTGACAGATGTTCTATTGAATGGACCTGTTTGTATAAACCTTAAATTCATTAATCATTTTATGGGTGAACACCCTATATTTTGGTACCTGATCCTAGATCAGCACTCCTACACTTGAGTTGCTTTGTGGGTATGGGCCCTTGCCATTATTGTCTGTTGGTAGCCCTAACATCACCAACGTAGAGCCACAGCAAATACTGGGAAGTGGCACTGTGTATGCTCCCGTCCTGTGTGAAGGGGGAAAGAACCGGAGAGAAAATAACCAGCTAAATCTAGCAC
The DNA here is from genome assembly GCF_057628025.1 of Oncorhynchus mykiss. Taxonomy (NCBI): domain Eukaryota; kingdom Metazoa; phylum Chordata; class Actinopteri; order Salmoniformes; family Salmonidae; genus Oncorhynchus; species Oncorhynchus mykiss. The sequence goes on along the minus strand of NC_143047.1, from coordinate 7,181,520 downwards.
CATAATCTATCCCAACTCTTCTCCAAACGCCTCGTGTCCCGCCACCCATTTTCATAAACGTTACCGTAGTAATGGGCTACAGAGGGTAATATCTAACAGTCCTCCCTCCCTCCTCTCTCTCCTCCTTCCCTCTTCTCATCGCTCTCTCGCTCCCACACATGCCAATTGGGACTTGATGCGATGTGACACTAAATAATATGTGACAAGATTCAATATGAGCTGCCGCTCTTGAAGACGAGGCTTGCATCGTCACCTTTTCTCCTCGGAGAGAGCAAGGGTACATAAAGTACAGTGCCATAATGTGTTTCTAAGGTCAGGTTTGTTCTTCCGCAGAGCTCCTCTGCAGTGCAGACTTTTTGCCTGCAGATGTTTTGGATGTGCAAGCTAAATCTCCTTGCTTGTGGTCCCTGGTTGATGTTCATCAATTGTTTATTAATCGGTATATTTTTGGGGGATGCATTGATGTAAACTTTTACGGAGCGTGAGTAGCCCCTCTAAAGATAACTGTCATGCGCTCTCTCTCTCTCTCTCTCCCTTCCCCCTTCCCCCTCTCATTCCCTCTCTCTCTCTATTCGTATACTCCCCCTCTCTTTCAATTCAATTCAAAGGGCTTTATTGGCATGGGATACATGTATACATTGCCAAAGCAAGTGGAATTAGATACTAAACAAAAGTGAAATAATCAGAAATGAACAGTTAACATTGCACTCTCAACATTTTCAAAATAATAGAGACATTTAAAATGCTATATTATGGCTATGTGAAATAGTATGGAAGGGAAAATAAATAGACCGATAAGTATAAGTTTGTATTTACAAATTTACATTTTTTTTCTTGTGGCAACAGGTCACAAATATTATTGCTGTGATGGCACGTGGTATTTCTCCTAATAGATATGGAAGTTTATCAAATTCTTTGTGGGTCTGTGTGTGTAATCTGAGGGAAATATGTGTCTCTAATATGGTCATACATTTGGCAGAAGGTTAGGAAGTGCTGCTCAGTTTCCACCTCATTTTGTGGGCAGTGGGCCCATAGCCTGTCTTCCCTCGAGAGCCAGGTTGTCATGTACGTGTGTAGAGACGGACCAAGGCGCAGCGGCTGTCGAGTTCTACACAATTTATTAATAGTGAAACTGTGCAAGAACAAAACAATAAACTAACACCAAACCGTGACCACAGCGGTGCTACGTGCACTAACTCAAAACAATATCCCACAAAACACAGGTGGAAAAAAGACTACCTAAATATGATCCCCAATCAGAGACAACGATTACCAGCCGCCTCTAATTGGGAATCATACAAGTCACCAACATAGAACTATGAAAACTAGAACACAACATAGATATAGAAACACTAAATCACCCTCCTAGTCACGCCCTGACCTACTACACCATAGAGAAACAATGGTTCCCTATGATCAGGGCGTGACACAGGTCTGCCTACGGTGGCCTCTCTCAAGAGCTAGGCTATACTCACTGATTCTGTACATAGTCAAACCTTTCCTTCATTTTGGGTAAGGTATTCTGACACTATTTACTCTCTGTTTAGGGCCAAATAGCACTCCAGTTTGTTTTGTTTTTAATAGCTAGGCTAGATCTTTCCAATGTGTCAAATAATTAAGGCTGATCCCATTTGGAACTGATCGATTGTTTGGTCAATAGGCTGTTGGTCGACCAAGATTGTTTTAGTCGAGCAGTGGCATATATATATATATATATATTGAATTATGGCACAAGAGACACTTGTCCAGTGGTGATTTTAGCATGTACATCTTGGTGGGGCAAAGCCACAACACAACACTAAACAATACATGAATTGCACTATAACAGTGACAAACAGTACCACAAACTGTTAGGGCCTACATAAAGCTGTCCTGACAGCGGAGCTTTCTTTTCAGCACCATGGAGTGAATCTTTACCACTGCTACACCTGGCTATCAGCGGAGCCTTGTCTGGCAGCGACACAGTTCATTCAGCCTCATTTACTGCCTTTTAAAAAAAACATAGCTGATATGGCTGACTTGCTTCAACTTATGTCAAGTTAGACGAAATTAAGAGGTGAAAATCGACCAAAATATTAGGGTGGGGCACATGGGCTACTAACAGCTTACTACAGAACATACACTTAGTATTACTTTCTTAGCTACAGTATACATCTCTCCCTGGCATATTACATCATCATACATTTTTGGACTCACCTTGATGTACTGTGTTCACTTGAACAGGAAGGTGGCTCTGCGGTTGTGATGGGCAAGTTTTGTCATCAAACTCTGTCATTCTCTGGATTTATGGTACTTTCAAGACAACTGGGAACTCGGGGGAAAAAACAAGGTAGAATCATGACGTCAGTGATCTTCAGGTCTGAGCTCTAGAAAGAGGCCCGAGTTCCCGACCTGGAATCCCGAGTTGGATTACCATTCCAAATATTTTTTTCCCAGTAGGAGCTAGTTTTTTTTCCCCGAGTTCCCAGTTGTCTGAAGTCAGAGATTTCCCAGTTCCTAGTTTCCAGTTGTTTTGAAGTCATGCTGGATTGACAGCATGACCAATGTATTCAACCTTCTCTGGCACATGGTGTTGAATGTTTATCCTTTTAAACTTGGAAAAGAGACCCTTAAACCCAGACTTGGACCACACACCCACTCCACTGAATAGCAGGCTAATGTGATTGCTTTGCAACGCTTGCAGTTAGCCACCGATTCCTTCCAAACCACTCAATGTTGAATTTGCGATTTCTTACTTGTTGTGTAATGTTTATGTCCAATGGTCGATGCGCACCTATACGTTTTATCTAAAATGTATCTTCATATGACAAGGATTGAAAAGGATTTGCCAGTAGATTGTCGACATAATTCATGATGGTGACTGCTTGTCTAGCTTGTGACAGAACACTGAGCCAATCACGGCGCCACTAGAGAACATTACCAACCCCTATGCTCCATATTCTCCGCTGGCTTCCCCACCACCACAGAAAGCACTGAGCAAGGCTGAAACACCTGCCTTTTGGAGCTGCTTTACTCAAGAAAGCAAAAAAGAGACCATGTTTGTATGCAGCTTTATTAACTTAAAGATATTTTTTTTCAAAATAAAAGACTATATATATATTTCTATTTATGCATTCAATGTACAGAATTATTACAGTCTTACCGTTGTCATTGTAAGAGTGGACACGTTGTTTGCGGAGCGCACAACCTAGGCTACACTTGTGAGATCTTGAGTAAGGACACGTACCTGATTACGCATTTAACTAGGCTTAGGCTATATGGCCTGCGCGCAAATGTGGGCTTATAAATGTCCCCATTTGGGGATCTGGTACTATTTCTGATTGTTTTAAATCACCATCACTGTGGAGCTTCTCAAAGAAAATGTATCTTCACCTCAAAAAGCAAGCAAACCAAATGTGTTTTTTTACATCCATTGAGAATGACAATAGTTCCTCAACATTGCATATTTGAAAATCTTTCCATCTCTCACCTTTTCGATAACCACTCAGCATGAAAGGGGAAAAAATGTCATGCTCTGATTCGGTGGGAATGTCATAAAAAGGGCCTCCCTGATTACTTGTCCCTAGTGCAAATAGCCAACACAATCTCACACTCAATTCGCACGAATATGTACAAAAGTATTTCAGCAGATTTCGTGGGGTTTTGTGTGGCATAATTTGTGTGAAAAGACACATTTGCGTGACTTAATTCATTGGAAAATACACATTTTCGTGCGACTTCATTGGAAAATACATTTTTTGGGGGAAAACTTCGGAACAATTATTTGAAAATTTTTTGAGCAATGCATGATGGGCAAAGGTGTTCTACGCTACGTTTTTTGTGTCCCACATTTATATAAAAAAAACATGTTAACAACCTAATATTGTTAATCAACAAGGTTGTCACCAAAACTGGTCACATTCAGGACATAACTTTGTAAGGACTGTGTTCTTGCAAAATGTTTCCGTGAAAAAAAACAGCGTGGCTCGCTCAAATGCTGACTGTAGAAACTACGTTCTAAATAAACGCTGTAATGATTTATGGTCATTTATGAACATTTGAACATCTTGGCCATGTTCTGTTATAATCTCCACCCGGCACAGCCAGAAGAGGACTGGCCACCCCACATAGCCTGGTTCCTCTCTAGGTTTCTTCCTAGGTTTTGGCCTTTCTAGGGAGTTTTTCCTAGCCACCGTGCTTCTACACCTGCATTGCTTGCTGTTTGGGGTTTTAGGCTGGGTTTCTGTACAGCACTTTGAGATATCAGCTGATGTACGAAGGGCTATATAAATACATTTGATTTGATTTGATTAGATTTTCCTCTTCTGATGAGGAGTATGAAGGATCGGACCAATGCGCAGCGTGGTAAGTGTTCATGTTATTTTTATTTAAACTGAACACAAAACAAAATAACAAAGAGAATTAACGAAAACGAAACAGTCCTGTCAGGTGCAGAAACAGAAAACAACTACCCACAAATCATAGTGGGAAAACAGGCTGCCTAAATATGGTTCTCAATCAGAGACAACGATAAACAGCTGCATCTGAATGGGAATCATACCAGGCCAAACACAGAAATACAAAAACATAGAAAAACACATAGAATGCCCAACCCAACTCACGCCCGACCAAACTAAAATAGAGACATAAAAAAGGAACTAAGGTCAGGACGTGACAGTAATCCCCCCCCCCCCACCCAAAGGTGCAGACTCTGGCCGCAAAACCTAAACCCATAGGGGAGGGTCTGGGTGGACATCTGTCCGCGGTGGCGGTGGCGGCGCGGGACGTGGACCCCACTCCACCATAAGTGACGCCTTTGGAGCTACTGGTGATACTGGTATGCCATCCCCGCCGCCGACCCCGCAAATAGACGGGAGACTCCGGCAGCGCCGGAGTGAAGTGTGACTCCGGCAGATCCGGAGTGAAGGGCGACTCCGGCAGCTCCGGAGTGAAGGGCGGCTCCGGCAGATCCGGAGTGACGGGCGGCTCCGGCAGATCCGGAGTGAAGGGCGACTCCGGCAGCTCCGGAGTGAAGGGCGGCTCCGGCAGCTCCGGAGTGACGGGCAGCTCCGGAGTGACGGGCGGCTTTGGCAGCTCCGGAGTGACGGCCGGCTCTGGCAGCTCCGGAGTGAAGGGTGACTCCGGCAGCTCCGGAGTGACGGGCGGCTCTGGCAGCTCCGGAGTGAAGGGTGACTCCGGCGGCTCCGGAGTGACGGGCGGCTCTGGCAGCTCCGGAGTGAAGGGTGACTCCGGCGGCTCCGGAGTGACGGGCGGCTCTGGCAGCTCCTGACTGACGGGCGGCTCTGGCAGCTCCTGACTGACGGGCGGCTCTGGCAGCTCCTGACTGATGGGCGGTTCTGGCAGCTCCTGACTGATGGGCGGTTCTGGCAGCTCCTGACTGACGGGCGGCTCTGGCAGCTCCTGACTGACGGGCGGCTCTGGCAGCTCCTGACTGACGGGCGGCTCTGGCAGCTCCGGACAGGAGGGCGGCTCTGGCAGCTCCGGACAGGAGGGCGGCTCTGGCAGCTCCGGACAGGAGGGCGGCTCTGGCAGCTCCAAACAGGAGGGCGGCTCTGGCAGCTCCGGACAGGAGAGCGGCTCTGGCAGCTCCGGACAGGAGGGCGGCTCTGGCAGCTCCGGACAGGAGGGCGGCTCTGGCAGCTCCGGACAGGAGGGCGGCTCTGGCAACTCTGGACAGGAGGGCGGCTCTGGCAGCTCCGGACAGGAGGGCGGCTCTGGCAGCTCCGGATAGGAGGGCGGCTCTGGCAGCTCCGGACAGGAGGGCGGCTCTGGCAGCTCCGGACAGGAGGGCGGCTCTGGCAGCTCCGGACAGGAGGGCGGCTCTGGCAGTTCCGAACAGGAGGGCGGCTTTGGCAGCTCCAGACAGGAGGGAGACTCTGGAAGCGCCAGACAGGCGGGAGAACCTGGAGGGAGGAGACGGAGAGACAGCCTGGTGCGTGGGGCTGCCACAGGACCCACCAGGCTGGGGAGACCTACAGGAGGCCTGGTGTGTGGAGGAAGCACCGGATGTACCGGGCTGTGGGGGAGCATTGGAGCTCTGGTGCGCAGCCTTGGCACCACTCCAGGCTGGATGACCACTTTAGCCCGGACCCTCCAGAGTGCAGGCACCGGTTGAACCGGGCTGTGGGTGAGCACTGGAGATCTGGTGCCACCACTCGCAACTCTCCCTTAGGCTCAATGCCCTCATTCGCCCCGCACTGGCGTGTCAGGTGCAGAAACACAAAACAGAAAACAACTACCCACAAATCTTAGTGGGAAAACAGGCTGCCTAAGTATGGTTCTCAATCAGAGACAACGATAAACAGCTGCCTCTGAATGGGAACCATACCAGGCCAAACACAGAAATACAAAAACATAGAACAACACATAGAATGCCCACCCCAAACTCATGCCCTGTCCAAACTAAAATAGAGACATAAAAAATGAACTAAGGTCAGGACGTGACAAGCGCTCTAATCACACCGGTTTGAGCGTACACTGCGGGGACCACTGTAGAATGACCACACCCGTTTGAGTGTACGCTGCGGGGACCACTGTAGAATGACCATACCCCTTTGAGCGTACGCTGCGGGGACCACTGTAGAATGATCACACCCGTTTGAGTGTACGCTGCGGGGACCACTGTAGAATGATCACACCGGTTTGAGCGTACGCTGCGGGGACCACTGTAGAAGGATCACACCCGTTTGTTGGTATGTGTGAAAAGGTTCAAAGGGATTTATTTACAACCTCTGGGGTATAACATGTTGGGCAAGGTGGTAGAGGAGAGACTGACATTATAACCCCTAACTTGAGTTCAGTCGTCGCCATTGAGAACCTAGATTGGCCTAGCTTCGTCCTTCAGGACTGGAAAAGACCTGGATTCTAGGAAATCCTACATCCATCTCATTAGGTCAGAACAGGATGGATCGACAGTGATTCATATTACTGGTTTGCATCCTAAAAAAAGGATAGTTGTGTTTTGCTGCACAACACACTTACAATATTTGCCGACCCATATGATTTGGATCGTTGTCTATTTGATATATAAGCTTCAGTAACAACAGAACACCATGGTTGTAATAACACTTTAAGCATGTTGTTTGTAAGTGTGTAGAGTGTGTTTGCTTTGTATCCACACTGGTAAGTTAACCTAGGTGTCTGGTTAGACTGGTTAGACTGTAAACTCTCCTTCCAGACTCTCCTTCCAGACATTAAGCATCTCCAATCCAAAATTAAATCTAATCTATTAAATCGGTTTCCTATATCGCAACAAAGCATCCTTCACTCATGCTGCCAACATACCCTCGTAAAACTGACCATCCTACCGATCCTCGACTTCGGTGATGTCATCTATAAAATAGCCTCCAACACTCTACTCAACAAACTGGATGCAGTCTATCACAGTGCCATCCGCTTTGTCACCAAAGCACCATACACTACCCACCATTGCGACCTGTACCTTCTCGTTGGTTGGCCCTCGCTTCATACTCGTCGCCAAAACCACTGGCTACAGGTTATCTACAAGTCTCTGCTAGGTAAAGCCCCGTCTTATCTCAGCTCACTGGTCACCATAGCAGCACCCACTCGCAGCACGCGCTCCAGCAGGTACAGTGCCTTGCGAAAGTATTCGGCCCCATTGAACTTTGCGACCTTTTGCCACATTTCAGGATTCAAACATAAAGATATAAAACTGTATTTTTTTGTGAAGAATCAACAACAAGTGGGACACAATCATGAAGTGGAACGACATTTATTGGATATTTCAAACTTTTTTAACAAATCAAAAACTGAAAAATTGGGCGTGCAAAATTATTCAGCCCCCTTAAGTTAATCATTTGTAGCGCCACCTTTTGCTGCGATTACAGCTGTAAGTCGCTTGGGGTATGTCTCTATCAGTTTTGCACATCGAGAGACTGAAATGTTTTCCCATTCCTCCTTGCAAAACAGCTCGAGCTCAGTGAGGTTGGATGGAGAGCATTTGTGAACAGCAGTTTTCAGTTCTTTCCACAGATTCTCGATTGGATTCAGGTCTGGACTTTGACTTGGCCTTTCTAACACCTGGATATGTTTATTTTTGAACCATTCCATTGTAGATTTTGCTTTATGTTTTGGATCATTGTCTTGTTGGAAGACAAATCTCCGTCCCAGTCTCAGGTCTTTTGCAGACTCCATCAGGTTTTCTTCCAGAATGGTCCTGTATTTGGCTCCATCCATCTTCCCATCAATTTTAACCATCTTCCCTGTCCCTGCTGAAGAAAAGCAGGCCCAAACCATGATGCTGCCACCACCATATTTGACAGTGGGGATGGTGTGTTCAGGGTGATGAGCTGTGTTGCTTTTACGCCAAACATAACGTTTTGCATTGTTGCCAAAAAGTTCAATTTTGGTTTCATCTGACCAGAGCACCTTCTTCCACATGTTTGGTGTGTCTCCCAGGTGGCTTGTGGCAAACTTTAAACAACACTTTTTATGGATATCTTTAAGAAATGGCTTTCTTCTTGCCACTCTTCCATAAAGGCCAGATTTGTGCAATATACGACTGATTGTTGTCCTATGGACAGTGTCTCCCACCTCAGCTGTAGATCTCTGCAGTTCATCCAGAGTGATCATGGGCCTCTTGGCTGCATCTCTGATCAGTCTTCTCCTTGTATGAGCTGAAAGTTTAGAGGGACGGCCAGGTCTTGGTAGATTTGCAGTGGTCTGATACTCCTTCCATTTCAATATTATCGCTTGCACAGTGCTCCTTGGGATGTTTAAAGCTTGGGAAATCTTTTTGTATCCAAATCCGGCTTTAAATTTCTTCACAACAGTATCTCGGACCTGCCTGGTGTGTTCCTTGTTCTTCATGATGCTCTCTGCGCTTTTAACGGACCTCTGAGACTATCACAGTGCAGGTGCATTTATACGGAGACTTGATTACACACAGGTGGATTGTATTTATCATCATTAGTCATTTAGGTCAACAATGGATAATTCAGAGATCCTCACTGAACTTCTGGAGAGAGTTTGCTGCACTGAAAGTAAAGGGGCTGAATCATTTTGCACGCCCAATTTTTCAGTTTTTGATTTGTTAAAAAAGTTTGAAATATCCAATAAATGTTGTTCCACTTCATGATTGTGTCCCACTTGTTGTTGATTCTTCACAAAAATAACAGTTTTATATCTTTATGTTTGAAGCCTAAAATGTGGCAAAAGGTCGCAAAGTTCAAGGGGGCCGAATACTTTCGCAAGGCACTGTATGTCTCACTAGTCACCCCCAAAGCCAATTCCTGCTTTGGTCGTCTTTCCTTCCAGTTCTCTGCTGCCAATGACTGGAACAAACTGCAAAAATCTCTGAAGTGGGAGACTCACATCTCCCTCACTAGCTTTAAGCACCAGCTGTCAGAGCAGCTCACAGATCACTGCACCTGTACATAGCTCACCTGTAAACAGCCCATCTATCTACCTACCTCATCCCCATACTGTATTTATTTATTTATCTTGCTCCTTTACGCCCCAGTATCTCTACTTGCACATTCATCTTCTGCACATCTACCATTCCAGTGTTTTAATTGCTATATTGTAATTACTTCACCACCATGGCCTATTTATTGCCTTAACTTACCTCATTTGTTCTACTGTATTATTGACTATGTTTTGTTTATTCCATGTGTAACTCTGTGTTGTTGTATGTGTTGAATTGCTATGCTTTATCTTGGCCAGGTCGTAGTTGCAAATGAAAACTTGTTCTCGACTAGCCTACCTGGTGAAATAAATAATTAAATAAATAAAAGTACGCCACAGTTCATTACCTCAGACCAACCCTGAGCATAGGTGTCCCTCCCACCCCTGCAATGACCTCTTCCATCTCCATTATGTCCACTTCATTACCCTCCACCTGCCCCCCTGCCAAACCCCCAGTGGCTAGGGTGAGATGGGCAGGGCAAACCAGGCCAGAACATCTCATGTGACTCCGTGTCCACAACTTTCGGGCTCTCTTTCTCTGCTCTTTTGGTCTCGTTGCCTTTTTCTAGCGCTCTCTGTCCCTCTCATTCTTTTACACTTCTCTCTCTTTCTCTACCCACTATCTTTCCATCTATATACAGATACCTCTGCTCTCCAATCCCTCTCTCCCTTCCTCCTTCTCCTTCCCTCTCTCTCCCTCCATGTCTTGGGGCAGGGTTATACACAGTATCAGGAGTCAATGGGGTGGTTGTGTAGGAGCCCCATTTATTAGCTACTCATGTCGTTAAAGGGCGAGAGAGGAGCGAGGGGGGAGATGGGGTGGTGGCTAGATCAATCTTCTGTATTAACGTTGGCTCGTTGTCAGCAGGCCTGAGACTGGACAGGGGAGAGAAGGGAGGGGGATGCGGAGGGAGGGGGTGAGGGCGTGCCCTGTCATCCGGAAAAATGTTATTTTATCGGGATGAATCGACGGAGCATTGCGGAAGATCAGGAGAGAGAATAGCTGTCGCCTAGCTGTAGATAAATGACAAAATTGGAGGTGGAAAGAATGGCATTCCAGGCTCATTTCATTGGAAAAGAACAGCCCAAAATTGATTCATGAGATGAAGGTTTTATTCCTGGCCTGGGCCTGGCGTTTGTTGTAATTCCTGTTTGGAATGGTAGGATGATTTAGGGATATCCCTGCCTGGCACACGCTGTAAGGGGAGAGAGAGAGAGCATAAGAGAGAGAAAAGAGAGAGAAAGAGAGGGAGAGCAGTAGGAAGAGCAGGCGGTGCTGAAGAAATGGAAGGAGAGAGGGAAAGAGAGAGAGACTGACAGCCTGGAGCAGGACGCTGTTTTATTTTGTTACCAGGCTATCGGAACCAGAGTGGAACCTCAGGCGTTGCAGCCCCTCCACAGTTAGGGCAATAAACAATGTGTGTGTCTGTGCGTAGCTCTGTCTGAGTACATCAGTCTATGTGTGTGTGGCCTACCCTCTATAGTGGTCCCTATCCCTGAGGAGCGTCTATTGTCGGTAAGACCTTGTGTCTCTCCTCTACTGTGATAAATAATGAATGAAGGCTTGAGACCAATCCTGACAAGACAAGGGCAGGGATGGAGAGATGAGAGAGAGGAGAGAGGAAAGAGAACAGAATAGGGAGAAGAGATAGTGGGGGAAGGACACAGGTGAGACAAAAGACAAGAGGGAAAGAGAAGGGTTGAAGAAATTGCATAGACGGAGAGAGAGAGGAGAGGCGAGGAAGAGTGGACGGATGAGGGAGGAGGATGCTGGTACAGTCCTGAAACCATAAACCCAGGAAAAGGAGAATGCCCCAGAGCCTCACAGATGAAGAACGATGAGCAGTGTGTGCTTGTGTGTGCACCACTGGCACAGAACTGGATATCTGGTTGCAGACTGAGACAGGAGCCAGATGGAGGGGGAGGAAATGTCTCCGGGAACACCTGACAGCAAGAACTGACAAATTCTTATTTACTGCATCTGATTTATTTACAGTCTGCTGCTCGCTTACAGCAAAATTGTAATCTGGCAACCCTAAGCCTAATCTCACTCTATAAATACAATGTTGCCAGATTGACTGCTTTCTCTTACAGCCTAAGTTAACCAGCTGTGGGAGTGGGAGATTCAGATTCAATCTAGCAACCATATTAACTCAATATATCTCAATCACAGACTTGATAAATCTGTCTTTCAACTTGTCTTCTAGTCAAGGCTTTCAACCGTCGATATCCCCAAATTAGCTTTATCTTGATAGCATTAGCCCAGACTCATTCCCATTCTGTGTAGGTTCTCAAGGCATGTGGAGAAAATAGCATCAGAGCCAAAGATCAATGTCAGGCTTTGAAGCAGTGTGGGTAAATGCTGCACCTTGAGCATGTTAATCTAACTTCACTGGGCTGTGTGTGTGTGTGTGTGTGTGTGTGCGTGCGTGCGTGCGTGCGTGCGTGCGTGCGTGCGCGTGTTTGTGCAATTCATGTGTTTCAGCTGATAATCCTGAAGTTTTAGATGCAATAAAAAGCTGGGTGTAGAGGAGAGGTGATGGAGAGAGGAAGAGGGACAGAGCAGAGATGGGAGTTGGAAGAGGAGATGTCAAGAGAAGGGATAGAGAGAGACGGCAGGAAGAAGAAGAGAGGGCAGTAAAGTGATACCATTAAACCATGATTTAGATTGCTCCTTATCCTATAGCTTGCACTGGTGTGTGTCTGAGGTGCAGTAAAGCTTAATTGTGTGTGTGTGTGTGTGTGTGTGTGTGTGATAGTCTGTGTCGCTCTTCCCCTTCTCTTCATCACCCAGAGGCCATTAGTGGTCTCATTAGGTCGATCCCCTCCCACCACCTATACCCTGGGGTCATTTAACCCACAGCCATCACCCTATACCGTAGGTTTTTCCGGCATCTTGGACATATTCCCTTTGGTTAGTACCCGTTTAAGTCTAAATCCCAGCATCGTTTACCCCTCCCTTCTGTATCCATCCTTCTCCGTCACTCCACCCATTATTCTCTCTTTGAAGACTGCTGGAGTGAGACGAGGCCCTTTAGCTCTGTACACCACCAAACCCCATAGACCCTTTCTCCCCTTATTTATGTTTCCAAGGCTACCCTGCATCTCCCTCTCTCCCTCTCCCTCTCTCTCTCTGTCTCTTACTAGCTCACTCTCACTCTCTCTCTCTCTCTCTCTCTCGCTCTCTCACTCTCTTTCTCTTGCTCAACCAGCCAACCGTATCGGTGCTAAAACATCACTGGAGTATTTTAATTGGGTCCACCCTCCTCCTCAACTCCCTCCTACCTTCTTCTCCTTTGCCCCGTTGCGGGGAGAAGAAAACCCTGCCTGCCCGTGTGGAGAAAGAGAAGGCGGGATTGAATTGCACTGCGAGCAGGAGGCTGATGTAATGTTGTGCTGCGGGACCCTTCTGCTGGGCCCTTACTTCTTGTTGAAGTTCTACATCTAATGGACAGGGGTACAATACTTCCTTTTACATGGAGACCCCTCATCTCCCCCTACTGCATTTGAAAAGGTGTGTGTGTGCATGTTTGCGTGTGTGTGGGCAATGCATTTAGGAAAACTATTTTGGAGAGCCCACAACCTCTATCTGCCACATTGAAGAGACCGTTTAAAGGGGGGCAGGGGTTGGCTGTGAGGGAGGTGGGTTTTAGGGACCCTGCACTACCTGCACTATTCATTGGCTGTAGTAGAGGCTGTTTAGCTGAACCATTTGACTACATGCATCGTGTTTATCCAACCAATGTGCTCTGTGGTGAAGGAGGAAGCACATCTCTCTCTCCGTTACTTGTTCTCCCTCCTGCGCGATCCCCCCCCCCCCCCTCTATCTCTCTATCACATTCCCTCTGTATCAATTGCCAGACCAAATCACCAAATCTCCTTTCACCTGTGACCGTTGTCTGCTTTTCTCTGTAACACTGACCCAGAAACAGTTTCTAGAGTCGTCATTCCTCCCAAAGTAGACCAACGTTATGTGTAACCTGCTCATTGGTTTATGACCATTATCTGTTGTGTCTACTGCCGCCATGTGGTAGATAGTGGTAACTGGTAATTATACCTCAGATGCATTTATAAGCTCTATTTCAGCTGGTGCATTTTGGTATAACAACATCAACCCATTAGAAATCTAGTTGACCCTCAGCAGGAGATTTTTTGTTCACAACTTCCAGTCAAGGTTAATCTAATGTGAGGTCAGCCATGTGTTTTGACAGGACTGTGATGGAATTGGGCATTCACTGGGCAAAGACGTCAGTTGAGCGTCTAATTTTGATTTGCATTTGATCGAGTTGCTGAAATGTTTGGCGCTCTGAGTCACTGAGATGAAGTTTCACAACACCAGATAGCACTATGTCTCCAAATAGCCCATTGTAGAAGGGCAATTCCATTGTAACAGCATGACGCTGAGACTGATTTAAAGGCCCAATGCAGCCTTTTTTAAATGTATTTATTTAAAAAAAATGTTTTTATCTCAATACCAAATTATTTCTGGGTAAAAGTGAAGTACCCTACTGTGACTGTTTTCAAATCAAAATGGTAAAAAAAAAAAAAAAAAAAAGCTTCTTTGAAAGAGCAATTTCTCCAGTGACATTTTTAGCTAGGGCTGTATTGGGAGTGGTCTGAGTGGGGAGGGGGAAACTGAAAACGAGCTACTATTGGCAGAGAGGATTTGAACTCTCTTTCTTGTTGGTCTATTAACAAATGTACCTCCTGGTGATGTCACCAGGCAGACCAATACTTCATCCCACCAAAACAGGCTGAAATTTCAGGCGGTCTTTTCAAATAGCTTTTACACTAAAAGGGCATTATCACAATTGTAACAATTTCAAAGTATGGAAATATATATGAAACACAGGTAATCCATTTTTTTTATGCACAGGGCCTTTAAAATGTATTGCCTTCAGAAAGCATTCACACCCCTTTTTCCACATTTTGTTGTGTTACAGCTTGAACTTAAAATGGATTCAATTGAGATTTTGTGTCACTGACCTACACACAATACCCCATAATGTCACATTGGAATTTTGTTTTTAAAAATGTGTACAAAGTAATTAAAAATGAAAAGCTGAAATGTCTTGAGTCACTAAGTATTCGACCCCTTTTGTTATGGCAAGCCTAAATAAGTTCAGGAGTAAAAATGTTGCTTAACAAGTCACATAAATTGCTGTCATGGTTGTCTAGCAATGATCAACAGCCAACTTGACAGAGCTTGAAGAATTTTTTAAAGAATAATGTGAAAATATTGTACAGTCCGGGTGTGCAAAGCTCTTAGATATTTACCCAGAAAGACTCACAGCTGTAATCACTGCCGAAGGGGATTCTAACATGTACAGTATTGACTCAGGGGTTGAATACTTATCTAATCAATATATATTTGTGTTTTATTTTCCATGAATTAAAAAGAATATACAAAACGTTCTTCCACTTTGACATTGCAGGTTATTGTGTGTCGATCGTTGAAATAAAATACAATTAAATCCATTTCAATCCCACTTTGGAAACACAACAAAATGTGGAAAAACTAAAGGGGTGGGAATTCTTTCTGAAGGCACTGTATGCCCAGCAAAAAAACATTGAATGCAAAGTTCAGTAAACCATACAACTCATTGCACAATGACTACTTTAAACAATATCCAGTAAAGATTTTACAAAACAAATGTATTTGAAGATCAGTGCAGATGTAAAGTTTCATAAAATAAATGACTGTGAAATCTCCCTCAGATGTTTATGTGACCACGTTTTACAAAAACTCTGTTAAATACAAACTCTGAAATGAAGATTCAAAGACGTCTGCAGAAAGAATAGGACGTCAACTTTCTTCCGGATCGGAAACAAATCTGAACCAATCATAGACGTCGAGAGTATGTTCCACAAGTTTGAACGTCACAGTAGAGAACAGTCGAGTGCAGTACAGAGCAGCACACATACCACAGTATTTTTTTATTTTATTTATTTTACCTTTATTTAACCAGGTAGGCAAGTTGAGGACAAGTTCTCATTTACAATTGCGACCTGGCCAAGATAAAGCAAAGCAGTTCGACAGATACAACAACACAGAGTTACACATGGAGTAAAACAAACATACAGTCAATAATAAAGTATAAACAAGTCTATATACAATGTGAGCAAATGAGGAGAGAAGGGAGGTAAAGGCAAAAAAAGGCCTTGGTGGCAAGGTAAATACAATATAGCAAGTAAAACACTGGAATGGTAGTTTTGCAATGGAAGAATGTGCAAAGTAGAAATAAAAATAATGGGGTGCAAAGGAGCAGAATAAATAAATAAATTAAATACAGTTGGGAAAGAGGTAGTTGATAGGGCTAAATTATATGTGGGCTATGTACAGGTGCAGTAATCTGTGAGCTGCTCTGACAGTTGGTGCTTAAAGCTAGTGAGGGAGATAAGTGTTTCCAGTTTCAGAGATTTTTGTAGTTCGTTCCAGTCATTGGCAGCAGAGAACTGGAAAGAGAGGCGGCCAAAGAAAGAATTGGTTTTGGGGGTGACTAGAGAGATATACCTGCTGGAGCGTGTGCTACAGGTGGGAGATGCTATGGTGACCAGCGAGCTGAGATAAGGGGGGACTTTACCTAGCAGGGTCTTGTAGATGACATGGAGCCAGTGGGTTTGGCGACGAGTATGAAGCGAGGGCCAGCCAACGAGAGCGTACAGGTCGCAATGGTGGGTAGTGTATGGGGCTTTGGTGACAAAACGGATTGCACTGTGATAGACTGCATCCAGTTTGTTGAGTAGGGTATTGGAGGCTATTTTGTAAATTACATCGCCAAAGTCGAGGATTGGTAGGATGGTCAGTTTTACAAGGGTATGTTTGGCAGCATGAGTGAAGGATGCTTTGTTGCGAAATAGGAAGCCAATTCTAGATTTAACTTTGGATTGGAGATGTTTGATATGGGTCTGGAAGGAGAGTTTACAGTCTAACCAGACACCTAAGTATTTGTAGTTGTCCACGTATTCTAAGTCAGAGCCGTCCAGAGTAGTGATGTTGGACAGGCGGGTAGGTGCAGGTAGTGATCGGTTGAAGAGCATGCATTTAGTTTTACTTGTATTTAAGAGCAGTTGGAGGCCACGGAAGGAGAGTTGTATGGCATTGAAGCTTGCCTGGAGGGTTGTTAACACAGTGTCCAAAGAAGGGCCGGAAGTATACAGAATGGTGTCGTCTGCGTAGAGGTGGATCAGAGACTCACCAGCAGCAAGAGCGACCTCATTGATGTATACAGAGAAGAGAGTCGGTCCAAGAATTGAACCCTGTGGCACCCCCATAGAGACTGCCAGAGGTCCGGACAACAGACCCTCAGATTTGACACACTGAACTCTATCAGAGAAGTAGTTGGTGAACCAGGCGAGGCAATCATTTGAGAAACCAAGGCTGTTGAGTCTGCCGATGAGGATGTGGTGATTGACAGAGTCGAAAGCCTTGGCCAGATCAATGAATACGGCTGCACAGTAATGTTTCTTATCGATGGCGGTTAAGATATCGTTTAGGACCTTGAGCGTGGCTGAGGTGCACCCATGACCAGCTCTGAAACCAGATTGCATAGCAGAGAAGGTATGGTGAGATTCAAAATGGTCGGTAATCTGTTTGTTGACTTGGCTTTCGAAGACCTTAGAAAGGCATGGTAGGATAGATATAGGTCTGTAGCAGTTTGGGTCAAGAGTGTCCCCCCCTTTGAAGAGGGGGATGACCGCAGCTGCTTTCCAATCTTTGGGAATCTCAGACGACACGAAAGAGAGGTTGAACAGGCTAGTAATAGGGGTGGCAACAATTTCGGCAGATAATTTTAGAAAGAAAGAGTAGAGTAGAGAGTAGAGTTCAGTACATTACAGTACAGCATAATATGAGTGGCAGGTAGCCTAGCGGTTGGGCCAGTAACTGAAAGGTCATCCCTGAGCCGACTAGGTGAGAAATCTGTCAACATGCCCTTGAGCAAGGCACTTAACCCTAATTGCTCCTGTAAGTCGATCTGGAAAAGAGCTTCTGCTAAATGACTCAAATGTAAATGTATAATACAGTACATTATACTGTAGTGTAATCTACTGTAATGTACTGTACTGAACTCTACTTTACTGTACAGTACTACTACTGACCTATACTCCAGTGGAAGGCATTCAGTTGTACAACTGACTAAGTATCCCCCTTTTCCTTTTACTCTAATTTACTGTACTTTTCTATACTGTACTGTACGCTACTCTCCTGTACTGACCTATACTCTGATCATATTTTCTTTACTGTACTGTACAATACTGTACTGTACTATAATGTGGTTTCCAAACTTGTGACGCATAGATGGGTGATTCTCATGAAAGCAGTTTTAACCACTGGCAATAGCAAGTTGAGTTAGAAAACCATGATGCTTCCGCAACAATCAACTGACATTACTGTATTATTCAGAAGATTAAGATGCCTAGTTTATGGCACAGTGTCTTATTTAAAATACATTTTTAAGATTTGCCTGAATTTGTACATTTTCACCCCAAATTCTCATTACTGAAATGCGTTGGGATTAAATTCTCGGGTCGTTTTATACAATTTTACTTTAGAAAAACCTACCTTATTTGAATTAAACACAAAATATATTGCTCTAGGTTGTCCATAAATCCCCCAAAATGTATACTAGTTGAAGTTTACATTAAACTATTATATTTAATACATAAAAACACAGTGTCTGTGGACATACAGTGCATTCGGGAAGAATTCAGACCCCTTGACTTTTTCCACATTTTGTTATATTGCAGTCTAATTCTAAAATGGATTAAATAAATAAAAATCCTTGTCAATCTACACACAATACCCCATAGTGACAAAGCAAAAACAGGTTTTGAGAAATTGTATCTTATTTACATAAGTTTTCAGACCCTTTGCTGTGAGACTCGAAATTGAGCTCAGGTGCATCCTGTTTCCATTGATCATCCTTGAGATGTTTCAACAACTTGATTGGATTCCACCTGTGGTACATTCAATTGATTGGACTATAAGGTCCCACAGTTGACAGTGCATGTCAGAGAAAAATCCAAGCCATAAGGTCAAATTAATTGTCTGTGGAGCGCAGAGACAGGATTGTGTCGAGGCACATATCTGGGGAAGGGTACCAAAAAATGTCTGCAGCATTGAGGGTCCCCAAGAACACAGTGGCCTCCATCATTCTTAGATGGAAGAACTTTGGAACCACCAAGACTCTTCCTACGCAATCGTGGGAGAAGGGCCTTGGTCTGGGAGGTGACCAAGTTCCCGATGGTCACTCTGATAGAGCTCCAGAGTTCCTCTGTGGCGATGGTAGAACCTCCCAGAAGGACAACCATCTCTGCAGCACTACACCAACCAAGGCTTTATGGTAGAGTGGCCAGATGGAAGCCACTCCTCAGTAAAAGGCACATGACAGCCCCTTGGAGTTTGTCAAAAGGCACCTAAAGACTATCTGACCGTGAAAAACAAAATTCTCTGGTCTGATGAAACCAAGATTGAATTATTTGGCCTGAAAACTGGCACCATCCATACGGTGAAGCATGGTGGAGGCGGCATCCTACTGTGGAGATGTTTTTCAGTGGCAGGGACTGGGAGACTAGTCAGGGTCGAGGGAAAGATGAACAGAGCAAAGTACAGAGAGGTCCTTGATGAAAACCTGCTACAGAGTGCTCTGGACCTCAGACTGGGGTGAAGGTTCACCTTCCAAAAGGACAATGACCCAAAGCACAGAGCCAAGACAATGCAGGAGTGGCTTTGGGAAAAGTATCTGAATGTCCTTGAGTGACTCAGCCAGAGCCCGGACATGAACCCGATAGAACATATTAGAGGTCGACCGATTATGATTTTTCAACGGCGATACCGATTAATCAGACAATTAAAAAAAAATAATAATAATAATATTTGTAATAATGACAATTATAACAATACTGAATGAACACTTATTTTAACTTAATATAATACATCAATAAAACCTATTTAGCCTCAAATAATGAAACATGTTCAATTTGGTTTAAATAATGCAAAAACAAAGTGTTGGAGAAGAAAGTAAAAGTGCAATATGTGCCATGTTTAAAAGCTAACTTTTAAGTTCCTTGCTCAGAACATGAGACCATATGAAAGCTGGTGGTTCCTCTTCAATATTCCCAGGTAATAACTTTTAGTTATTATAGGAATTATAGGACTATTTCTCTCTATACCATTTGTATTTCATATACCTTTGACTATTGGATGTTCTTATAGGCACACTAGTATTGCCAGTGTAATAGTATAGCTTCCGTCCCTCTCCTCGCCCCTACCTGGGCTCAAACCAGGAACACATCGTTAACAGCCACCCTCGAAGCATCATTACCCTTCGCTCCACAAAAGCCGCGGCCCTTGCAGAGCAAGGGGACCAACTACTTCAAGGTCTCAAAGCGAGTGGCGTCACCGATTGAAACGCTATTAGCGCGCACCCCGCTAACTAGCTAGCCATCTCACATCGGTTTCACCAGCCTAATCTCGGGAGTTGATAGGCTTGAAGTCATAAACAGCTCAATGCTTGAAGCACAACGAAGAGCTGCTGGCAAACCCACAAAAGTGCTCTTTGAATGCAGGCTCCTCGTGGAGTGCAATGTAAGGCAAGAGCATTGGACTAGTAACCGGAAGGTTGCAAGATCGAATCCCCGATCCGCCCCTGAACAAGGCAGTTAACCCACCGTTCCTAGGCCGTCATTGAAAATAAGAACGTGTTCTTAACTGACTTGCCTAGTTTAAAGAAAGGTGTAAAAGACATAGCTTGAGAGGATCTGCAGAGAAGAATGGGAGAAACTCCCCAAATACAGGTGTGCCAAGCTTGTAGCGTCAAACCCAGGAAGACTGAGTAAAGGGTCTGAATACTTATGCAAATGTAATATTTCTTTTTTAATTTTATTATCAATTTGCAACAACAAAAAATCGACATGTTTTTGCTTTGTCATTATGGGAGTATTGTATGTAGATTGAAGAGAATCCTTTCCGAATGTGTTTCTGATGACCATAACACTTTCTCAAGTTGCTGTAAAAACTCCAAATCTTTTTTTAAATACAGTTGTATTCACCCATGATGCATCATCTAGTGTAGGGTTTTCCAAACTTGGTTCTAGCCCCCTGGGTGCACATTTTGGTTTTTTGGTCCTAGCACTACACAGCTGATTCAAATAATCAAAGGTTGATGATAAATTGGTTATTTGAATCAGCTGATTACGATCTGCATTTATCTATTTCATGATTGTTGTTTTGTTTATTGATCATTTTTACCAGAATTTCCACAACTACCAAAGCAAGGGTCTTAACCTCAACATTGATGTGGTTTTGTTGGATTTCTCATACAGTTTAAGACTTTTTCTGCTAGATGTTTTCTAAGACTCGTTTTCCATCTGTTTGACCAGAAATCAAAGCCGTTGTTTATTCCCTAATTTCAGAATAGAAAATGGTGGGAAAAAAATGTATTATTGCCTTGGTAAAAAATATAAACAATAGACTCTTAGCTTTCATTTGACACCAACTTTGACATGCTACTATGAACTTCACTTCACCTTTTAGATGGAAATGGCTAAAACCTGACTTTGTAGCCCTCAGTCTATCCTACCGATGCTTCTCTTGTACAGTATCACTAAATAAAGCTATAGCAGATCCAGTGCAATATTCCAGTTTATTCCAATACAGTCCTGTTGAATATTATTCTGGTCTATTTCAGTACAGTCCTGTTTAATATTATCCTGGTCTATTCCAGTACAGTCCCGTTGAATATTATTCTGGTCTATTCCAGTACAGTCCTGTTGAATATTATTCTGGTCTATTCCAGTACAGTCCTGTTGAATATTATCCTGGTCTATTCCAGTACAGTCCTGTTGAATATTATTCTGGTCTATTCCAGTACAGTCCTGTTGAATATTATCCTGGTCTATTCCAGTACAGTCCTGTTGAATATTATTCTGGTCTATTCCAGTACAGTCCTGTTGAATATTATCCTGGTCTATTCCAGTACAGTCCTGTTGAATATTATCCTGGTCTATTCCAGTACAGTCCTGTTGAATATTATTCTGGTCTATTCCAGTACAGTCCTGTTGAATATTATTCTGGTCTATTCCAAGAAAGTCCTGTTGAATATTATTCTGGTCTATTCCAGTACAGTCCTGTTGAATGTTATTCTGGTCTATTCCAATACAGTCCTGTTGAATATTATTCTGGTCTATTCCAGTACAGTCCTGTTGAATATTATCCTGGTCTATTCCAGTACAGTCCTGTTGAATATTATTCTGGTCTATTCCAGTACAGTCCTGTTGAATATTATTCTGGTCTATTCCAAGAAAGTCCTGTTGAATATTATTCTGGTCTATTCCAGTACAGTCCTGTTGAATATTATCCTGGTCTATTCCAGTACAGTCCTGTTGAATATTATTCTGGTCTATTCCAGTACAGTCCTGTTGAATATTATCCTGGTCTATTCCAGTACAGTCCTGTTGAATATTATCCTGGTCTATTCCAGTACAGTCCTGTTGAATATTATCCTGGTCTATTCCAGTACAGTCCTGTTGAATATTATCCTGGTCTATTCCAGTACAGTCCTGTTGAATATTATCCTGGTCTATTCCAGTACAGTCCTGTTGAATATTCCCCTCTATTCCAATACAGTCCTGTTGAATATTATTCTGGTCTATTCCAGTACAGTCCTGTTGAATATTATTCTGGTCTATTCCAGTACAGTCCTGTTGAATATTATTCTGGTCTATTCCAGTACAGTCCTGTTGAATATTATCCTGGTCTATTCCAGTACAGTCCTGTTGAATATTATTCTGGTCTATTCCAAGAAAGTCCTGTTGAATATTATCCTGGTCTATTCCAGTACAGTCCTGTTGAATATTATTCTGGTCTATTCCATACAGTCCTGTTGAATATTATCCTGGTCTATTCCAGTACAGTCCTGTTGAATATTATTCTGGTCTATTCCAGTACAGTCCTGTTGAATATTATCCTGGTCTATTCCAGTACAGTCCTGTTGAATATTATCCTGGTCTATTCCAGTACAGTCCTGTTGAATATTATCCTGGTCTATTCCAGTACAGTCCTGTTGAATATTATCCTGGTCTATTCCAGTACAGTCCTGTTGAATATTATCCTGGTCTATTCCAGTACAGTCCTGTTGAATATTCCCCTCTATTCCAATACAGTCCTGTTGAATATTATTCTGGTCTATTCCAGTACAGTCCTGTTGAATATTATTCTGGTCTATTCCAGTACAGTCCTGTTGAATATTATTCTGGTCTATTCCAGTACAGTCCTGTTGAATATTATCCTGGTCTATTCCAGTACAGTCCTGTTGAATATTATTCTGGTCTATTCCAAGAAAGTCCTGTTGAATATTATCCTGGTCTATTCCAGTACAGTCCTGTTGAATATTATTCTGGTCTATTCCAGTACAGTCCTGTTGAATATTATCCTGGTCTATTCCAGTACAGTCCTGTTCAATATTATTCTGGTCTATTCCAGTACAGTCCTGTTGAATATTCCCCTCTATTCCAGTACAGTCCAGTTGAATATTCATTTTCATCTGAGACTGAATAAGAAGAATTGAATCCTGCTTTTGTGGCAAAAACATTGAGTATGAAATGATATCATGCCCGGATGTCTTCAGGCACACCATAATCACATTATACATGCTTAGGGGGGAGACTGCGTGTGTGTATCTTTGTGCGTGTGTGTCTGTGCAAGCGTCTTTGCACTTCTGTGCATGCAAATGTGTGTGCGTGTGTGTGTGTGTGTGTGACGCTGAAGGGGATTTCCATAAATTCCAGGTTTATAATAATAATTAAGACAGATTGTACATGCAAATCAGACTGTATTTTTCATATTTTTTTCCATGAGGGTTTTCCCATGTTTTTCTTTCTTACGCTATCTAATCTCTTATCATGTTTAAGCATATTTCTGGGACTTTCTTAGAGTAACGGATTCCATCGTGTTGCCAAGAAGAAGTGGAGTTAATGACATTAAAACCGCCACCCTCGACCAGAAGCGCTTTCCACTTTGTGTTGGGTGTGATTGGAATCAATAGGAAAATACGTTAACGTCTGTTAGCATTAGCGCTAACAGCCATCTTCTGTTGCATTCAGAGAAAGTGTGTTTGGTTATTAATGAGATCTGTGTGATTAGAATACAGTGACTCCACCCCGCCTCTACTTCCCTGCAACACATGACACATCTAAGGCAGCTTATAGTGATCAGTGTGTTAGCTACACCACTCAAGACACTAAAAAAAAAATGTGTGTTAGTATTGGCTGCAAGAAGCTTTCAAATTCAGGTTGTGGAACCAACCAAGTCAGGGTTGTGTCATGGCTTAATACTGCCTGTTAGAGTTTATGTTTGAGCTTGTTGATTTTGATAGATTACGTATGCAACAAAAAAAAAAAAGCAAAGAGGCACTGCATTTGAAGGTAGGCCTTGAAATACATCCACTGGTACACCTCCAATTGACTCAAATTATGTCAACTAGCCTATCAGAAGCTTCTAAAGCCATGACATCATTATCTGGATTTTTCCAAGCTGTTTAAAGGCACAGTCAACTTAGCGTATGTAAACTTCTGACCCACTGGAATTGTGATACAGTGAATTATACGTGAAATAATCTGTCTGTAAACAATTGTTGGAAAAATTACTTGTGTCATGCACAAAGAAGATGTCCTAACCGACTTGCCAAAACTATAGTTTGTTAACAAGAAATTTGTGGAGTGGTTGAAAAACAAGTTTTAATGACTCCAACATAAGTGTACTGTATGTAAACTTCTAACTTCAACTGTATCTATCTATCTATATATATATATATATTTTACATTTAGCTCAACATTTAATTACTTCACAAATCAGTGCGGATAGAGCAGCTTGCTGTGGAGCAGGTAAGTGGTTTAATCTGTATAGGAAAGTCGTTAACAGAAAATTGTATTTTGCCGTAACAGCATGGTTTAATCATAATGACAGACGAACACACATACACTGTGCTGCCATTCAAAGTGTAGGACGCGAGATGCAACTGAAATGTTGAGGGTGAGGAGAGAGCGAGAGAGGATGGAGGAATTTTGCTTTGAAGCGCTGGGAATCTTGTCATGTCCTGCATTATCTGAATTAGGCCCACATTATTATACCTCCCGAGGAGCAGCTTCTATGGAGGAACTTTTAATGTCTTTGAACTTCCGAGTTGGTTTAATGTTGGACCAGAGCAGACGTTAGCGAGCTAGCTAGCTAACAAGTTTGTGTGTGCAGAGCAGCACTAGAATTAAAAACAGTGTAGAGCGTGAGATGCAACTGAAATTTTGAGGGTGTGGAGAGGACAAGAATTAAAAACAAGAATTATTCAATAAATAAACATTTAAAAAAATAAAAAACACATTTTACCACTGGCAAAGATTTCCAACTGGCATGCAGACACTGGAATATGTTTCTGAGTTACAGAGCTAGGGCTTTGCATAGGTGCTTAGTTGCTGTGGAACCCCAAAAAATTATAATGTCAGAACGTAAAATAACACTATTAACCGGTTCCCATGCTTTTAAAATAACAGTTCTGTTCTGGAACAGTATGGATCACTTTCATTTTCGGTTGGGGTTCTGTTCCTCAAATAATTTTGTTATTTTCTTTATGGTTTTTGGTTCTGTTCCCTGAACCAGTTCCAACCCTTGGTTGTGGGACTGAAAAAAATGCCTGGAACGTAAAATAACATTATTAACCGGTTCCCATGCTTTTAAAATAATGGTTCTGTTCCGGAACAGTATGGATCACTTTCGTTCCAGGTTCCGTTTCTGTTCCTTACAAAAGCCATTATTTTTTGTACACCAGCAGTGCATTGCGTTGCAGATGCAGTTGCAGTGCGTTCTGTGTGGTGCATGCGAACGTATGCGTCAAACTGATGGCTTGACATAAATGGTAGCAGAAGATGAATGTTCAACTTTTGTTGTACACATATCATGATGATACTGTGTAACATTTTGCGCAATGACGCTGTGTGTGATCAAGGCGGTAGTCTGTTGAATATCCATATAGTGGAGCTGTGTAATGTACCTGTAGTTGCATTGTCTCACAACTAGGTGTAGCTGTAGCCCCTCCCTGTCAGATGGTAGACTGCTGATGTGATCTGAATGAAAAATGACCTCAGTAATTGTCCTTGACTTTCATTGTCTCTCCCAGATACCTGTCTCCGTGTGTGGGTTAGAGAGGGAAATGGAAGGGGGAGATGGAGAGAGATGGAGATGTTTTTTTCTCTTAGAGAGAGGAAGTGTGTGTGTGTCTAATGCATTTAGGCAATGATAGAGTGAGATGGAGTGTGTATGTGTTTCAGTGACAGGGGCACAGCAGAAGTGTGTGTGTGTGTTAATGCGGGCGGGCGGGCATGTGTGTGCGTGTATGTGTATGTGTGTGTGAGAGAACAGGTGTGAAGGTTTGCTATTTTCAAGAGTCAAGCCCTGGTGTTTCTCAGGTTAATCTGCATTTTCTGTACATTGTGTGCCTGCGTGCGTGTGTGTTTTCGCTCACAGGAATAATTGGCTCTTGATATTTTTGCTTCCCAATGACCAATAACCTTAATTTGGCATTCACTTTAGAGACCATGTTTTCTCATAAAGACCACCCACATGGTGAACTACAGTGAATTCAACTTGAAATCAACAAAACATTTCATCATGTCATTGGATTTAGGTTAAAAATAAAAAATAAAAAAACAATTCCCTTACATTGATTACTTTTTGTAAATCACATTGCATTTGTTTGTTGAAACGACGTGGAAACAACGTTGACTCAACCCGTTTTTGCCCACCGGGCAGTTCTGCTTGACCATTTACCGGTAGCATCCACTGTTTACAGATAAGGCCTTGCTCGTTTCTAGCATAAACTTAGCACTCCCAGCAGAGACAGATAACAACATGTTTCTCTCTGAGCTGAGCTAGCATACTACAGTAGGTACCGGGGGGAAGTCTGTTTAGCCCAGAATTGAATTAAAAAGTTTAGGAAACTTCTTAGACTTCTCAGTCCTGTGAGTGTTTAGAAATAGCCTACCGATAAGGTGCTTTGGTAGGTGGTTGTCTAGTTGGTTGAATAGTTTTGGAACAATACTTTCTAGAACACACAAGGTAGGGTGCTCTTTGCATATGCCAATGCAATATTTATTAGGTGTCCAGGGCTTTAAATACTGGAGCTGACAGAAAAAAGTTTTTTCAACCGATCACTGGTCCTAATACTCTTGAATGGTTTCCTCACCTTTGTCTCCTACCTGACTATGTCAATCACCTGACTGAAACCCCCGTGTCACTTCCACCATTTAGCTTTTTCTCTGAAACTGTAGCGTTTACTCATATCGAGGTAAGATGCTATTGACTGGTTATTCAAATATTTTTCAACTTGGTACACAGGACATGACACAAAATCTGTTTTTCTATTTTTACCCTCTCCTCTGCTTCTGTCCAATCTTTCCTCTGCTGCCGTGGGCCTTCCTGAAACAGGTAAGGGTGATTTGTCTATTTTGTCATTTATTTTAATGGGTAGCTGCATCCATTTCCTCCCGGATCTAAAAACCGCTGCTGATGAAAGCTAGCTACTTTTCTTCTTACGTCATAACTTTACTCTAGACACGCAGAGAAATGGTGTGTGTGTGTGTGTGCATCTGTGCACTCATGTGCCATGTGGGAGTGTGACCTCTGAAGTCTCCAATAAAAGCAACCTTTTATCTAAACGTGGTACCTCGCAGTAAAGCCTTTGTTGTAGTAATGCCCGATTTACCGTAACACTGACCAGGTCTAGACACCTCCCGTCTGTCTTTTTTGTTGTTGTAACACAACGACATCATGGAATTGAGAATGAATGAAAGGAATTGTTTTTTTTCTCTCTCTAAGAGCTGGAGGAATTTGCTCAATAGTTATTTTCATTTCCATGCGGCGCAGGTCAAAACACAACCTCTAATATTGATCCATATGTAGCACACTATATGACAAGAGTAGCCTATGCAGAATATATTCAATTCTCCTGACATGGGACTGTACTATATACGAAGACACATTTAAGTTGAATGCATTCAGTTGTACAACTGACTAGGTATCCCCCATTCCCTTTCCCTTATACTGTTGTCATATGGCCAAAGGTATGTGGACACCCCTTCAAATTAGTGGATTCGGCTTTTTCAGCCACCCCGTGGGGCTCCCGTGGGGCTTACAGATGTCTAAAATTGAGCACACCGCCATGCAATCTCCATAGACAAACATTGGCAGTAGAATAACCCGTACTGAAAAGCTCAGTGACTTTCAACATGGCACAGTCATAGGATGCATCCTTTCCAACAAGCCAGTTAATAGAATTTCTGCCCTGCTAGAGCTGTCCCAGTCAACTGTACGTGCTGTTATTGTGAAGTGGAAACATCTAGGAGTAACAACGGCTCAGTCGCGAAGTGGTAGACCACGCAAGCTCACAGAACAGGACCGCTGAAGCGAGTAGCGCATAAAAATCGCCTGTCCTCAGTTGCAACACTCACTACCAAGTTCCAAACTGTCTCTGGAAGCAACGTCAACACAATAGCTGTTTGTAGGGAGTTTCATGAAATGGGTTTCCATGGCCGAGCAGCCTCACACAGGCCTAAGATCACCATGCGCAATGCCAAGTGTCGGCTGGAGTGGCGTAAAGCTCACTGCCACTCCACTGCCAGTGATGAATCACCATTCTCCATCTGGTCGTCCGACGGACGAATCTGGGTTTGGCGGATGCCAGGAGAACGCTACCTGCCCGAATGCATAGTACCAACGGTAAAGTTTGGTGGAGGAGGAATAATGGTCTGGGGCTGTTTTTTATGGTTCGGGCCAGGCCTTAGTTCCAGTGAAGGGAAATCTTAATGCAACAGCATACAATGACATTCTAGACGATTATGTGCTTCCAACTTTGTGGCAATAGTTCGAGGAAGGCCTTTTCCTATTTCAGCATGACAATAACCCTGTGAACAAAGTGAGGTCCATACAGAAATGGTTTGTCGAGATCGGTGTGGAAGAACTTGACTGGCCTGCAGAGAGCCCTGACCACAACCCCATCGAACACCTTTGAGATGAATTGGAACGCAGACTGCGAGCCAGGTCTAATCGCCCAACATCAGTGCCCAGACCTCACTAATGCTCTTGTGGCTGAATGGAGGCAAGTCCTCGCAGCAAATGTTCCAACATCTATTGGAAAGCTTTCCCAGAAGAGTGTAGGCTGTTATAGCAGCAAACGGGGGACCAACTCCATATTAATGCCCATGGTTTTGGAATGAGTGCAGCTGTCCACATGTCTTTAGATTGTTGCTGTCAAGTTTTAAGGAAGTGAAGCATGGCTAATGATTGGACCATGAGCTCCAAGCCATGGGAGCTAATTGCTTGTCAAGGGAACGACGAGGTTGGTGGGGATGCGGAACAACAACACCATTGATTGACAGACGAAGAATTGCTATAGAAACGAGGGGGATTCCTCTGCTCTGCCTGTCGACCTTGCTCAGGTGTCGCTGTGAGAAAGCCTTGTCTTGTTTTCTAGGGTGTCTGTGTTCCTCTGTGGGTCTATGACCTGAATGTGCTATCGGCTATCACCTTATTCACAAGTGACACACACACACACACACACACACACACACACACACACACACACACACACACACACACACACACACACACACACACACACAATGCCTGCAGTGGGAGCTCTAAAGATAACGTTTTGTAGGCAGAGCTGTGTTTGTTGTCTCTCTCCTCCGTATATTTAGTCTCGGCTATAATGCTTCCTTGCCCTCTATAACCCCTCTCTTTTTTTCTCCATCTTTCCTTGTCTCCATCTCTTTCCCCTTTCTCCCCCTTTATTTTTGAATCCCTTTTACCTCCTCCTCCCTCCCCTTTCACTCGCTCGCTCTCTCCATCTTCAGCTCTGCGTGTTGCCCCATTCCTTTTTCCTTACTGCGTTGCTTCTTCCTTCATCCCCCATGGTTCAGTGGACTGGAGTAGACTTGTGTTAATATCTAAGGAGGGTGTCACTGCCAGCCCTCTCCAGTACCTCAGTGTTGTCTCCGCTGGTGGTCTTGTTTTCTGGGGGGGGGGGGTCTGTCTCCATGGGTCTGTGTTAGAGGTTGACCGATTATGATTTAACCGATTATAACGCCGGTACCGATACCAATTATTGGAGGACCAAAAAAACAACAATACTGAACAATACTGAATGAACAATGAACACTTTTATTTTAACTTAATATAATACATCAATAAAATCAAAGTGTTGAAGAAAGTAAAAGTGCAATATGTGCCATGTAAAAAAGCTAACGTTTAAGTTCCTTGCTCAGAACATGAGAACATATGAAAGCTGGTGGTTCCTTTTAACATGAGTCTTCAATATTCCCAGGTAAGAAGTTTTAGGTTGTAGTTATTATAGGACTATTTCTCTCTATACCATTTGTATTTCATATACCTTTGACTATTGGATATTCTTATAGGCACTTTAGTATTGCCAGTGTAACAGTATAGCTTCCGTCCCTCTCCTCGCCCCTACCTGGGCTCGAACCAGGAACACATCGACAACAGCCACCCTCGAAGCATCATTACCCATCGCTCCACAAAAGCCACGGCCCTTGCAGAGCAAGGGGAACAACTACTTCAAGGTCTCAGAGCGAGTGACGTCACCGATTGAAACGCTATTAGCGCGCACCCCGCTAACTAGCTAGCCATTTCACATCGGTTACACCAGCCTAATCTCTGGAGTGGATAGGCTTGAAGTCATACATTGCGAAAAGCTACTTGCAAACGCAGGAAAGTGCTGTTTGAATGAATGCTTATGAGCCTGCTGCTGTCTACCACCACTCAGTCAGACTGCTCTATCAAATCATATACTTAATTATAATATAATAACACACAGAAATACGAGCCTTAGGTCATTAATATGATCAAGTCCGGATACTATCATTTCGAAAACAAAATGTCTATTCTTTCAGTGAAATACTGAACCGTTACGTATTTTATCTAACGGGTGGCATCCGTAAGTCTAAATATTGCTGTTACATTGCACAACCTTCAATGTTATGTCATAATTACGTAAAATGCTGGCAAATCAGTTCGCAACGAGCCAGGCGGCCCAAACTGTTGCATACACCCAGACTCCGCGTGCAATGAACGCAAGAGAAGTGACACAATTTCCCTAGTTTAATATTGCCTGCTAACATTATTTGTTTTAACTAAATACAGTGGGGCAAAAAAGTATTTAGTCAGCCACCAATTGTGCAAGTTCTCCCACTTAAAAATATGAGAGAGGCCTGTAATTTTCATCATAGGTACACTTCAACTATGACAGACAAAATGAGAGAAAAAAAATCCAGAAAATCACATTGTAGGATTTTTAGTGAATTTATTTGCAAATGATGGTGGAAAATAAGTATTTGGTCAATAACAAACGTTTATCTCAATACTTTGTTATATACCCTTTGTTGGCAATGACAGAGGTCAAACGTTTTCTGTAAGTCTTCACAAGGTTTTCACACACTGTTGCTGGTATTTTGGCCCATTTCTCCATGCAGATCTCCTATAGTGCAGTGATGTTTTGGGGCTGTTGCTGGGCAACACGGACTTTCAACTCCCTCCAAAGATTTTCTATGGGGTTGAGATCTGGAGACTGACTAGGACACTCCAGGACCTTGAAATGCTTCTTACGAAGCCACTCCTTCGTTGCCCGGGCGGTGTGTTTGGGATCATTGTCATGCTGAAAGACCCAGCCACGTTTCATCTTCAATGCCCTTGCTGATGGAAGGAGGTTTTCACTCAAAATCTCACAATGCATGGCCCCATTCATTCTTTCCTTTACACGGATCAGTCGTCCTGGTCCCTTTGCAGAAAAACAGCCCCAAAGCATGATGTTTACACCCCCATGCTTCACAGTAGGTATGGTGTTCTTTGGATGCAACTCAGCATTCTTTGTCCTCCAAACACGACGAGTTGAGTTTTTACCAAAAAGTTATATTTTGGTTTCATCTGACATTCTCCCAATCTTCTTCTGGATCATCCAAATGCTCTCTAGCAAACTTCAGACGGGCCTGGACATGTACTGGCTTAAGCAGGGAGATACATCTGGCACTGCAGGATTTGAGTCCCTGGCGGTGTAGTCTGTTACTGATGGTAGGCTTTGTTACTTTGGTCCCAGCTCTCTGCAGGTCATTCACTAGGTCCCCCCATGTGGTTCTGGAATTTTTGCTCACCGTTCTTGTGATCATTTTGACCCCACGGGGTGAGATCTTGCGTGGAGCCCCAGATTGAGGGAGATTATCAGTGGTCTTGTATGTCTTCCATTTCCTAATAATTGCTCCCACTGTTGATTTCTTCAAACCAAGCTGCTTACCTATTGCAGATTCAGTCTTCCCAGCCTGGTGCAGGTCTACAATTTTGTTTAGTGGTGTCCTTTGACAGCTCTTTGGTCTTGGCCATAGTGGAGTTTGGAGTGTGACTGTTTGAGGTTGTGGACAGGTGTCTTTTATACTGATAACAAGTTCAAACAGGTGCCATTAATACAGGTAACGAGTGGAGGGCAGAGGAGCCTCTTAAAGAAGAAGTTACAGGTCTGTGAGAGCCAGAAATCTTGCTTGTTTGTATGTGACCAAATACTTATTTTCCACCATAATTTGCAAATAAATTCATAAAAAATCCTACAATGGGATTTTCTGGATTTTTTTTCTTATCATTTTGTCTGTCATAGTTGAAGTGTACCTATGATGAAAATTACAGGCCTCTCTCATATTTTTAAGTGGGAGAACTTGCACAATTGGTGGCTGACTAAATACTTTTTTTGCCACACTGTATGCAGGTTTAAAAAAATATACTTCTGTGTATTGATTTTAAGAAAGGCATGGATGTTTATGGTTAGGTATATTCGTGCAACGATTGTGCTTTTTTCACAAATGCGCTTTTGTTAAATCCTCCCCCGTTTGGCGAAGTTGGCTGTCTTTGTTAGTAAGAAATGGTCTTCACACAGTTCGCAATGAGCCAGGCGGCCCAAACTGCTGCATATACCCTGACTCTGTTGCACAGAACGCAGGAGAAGTGACACAATTTCCCTAGTTAAAAGAAATTCATGTTACCAGGCAATATTAACTAAATATGCAGGTTTAAAAATATATGCTTGCGTATTGATTTTAAGAAAGGCGTTGATGTTTATGGTTAGGTACACATTGGTGCAACGATAGTGCTAGTTTCACAAATACGCTTGTTAAATCATCACCCGTTTGGAGAAGTAGGCTGTGATTCAATGAGAAATTAACAGGCACCGCATCGATTATATGCACCGCAGGACACGCTAGATAAACTAGTAATATCATCAACCATGTGTAGTTAACTAGTGATTATGTTAAGATTGATTGTTTTTTATAAGATAAGTTTAATGCTAGCTAGCACCTTACCTTGGCTCCTTGCTGCACTCGCATAACAGCTGGTCAGCCTGCCACGCAGTCTCCTCGTGGAGTGCAATGTAATCGGCCATGATCGGTCTCCAAAAATGACGATTAATGATTGTTATGAAAACTTGAAATTGGCCCCAATTAATCGGCCATTCCGATTAATAGGTCGACGTCTAGTCCTGTGTTTATCAAATTTTGTTCAACTGATGCCTGGCAGGCCGGCAAACGAGGCTAGTATTTATATAACATCACACACACACTCCCTCTTCCCAGCCCTAACATATTAGGCAGGGTTTAAAACAACAAGGTGAAACATTGAAACGATGCATCCAGTTTGCCCTGGCGTTTGTTTGCCCTGTCTGGTTTCGCAAACCATCTTAGACTCCTTAGCCTTGGCTTAGTGCTTTTATTGGCCACCGAGGCAGAAACCAGAACATCCAAATACGTCCGTCCTCGGCCTGGCCGCTGGGTGTGCAGAAGTGACCGAACGGTCGGCATTACAATGTGAAAATAGATATTTCTCTATGTTCTCTATTGCTTTAGCGAAGTCTTGTTTGGCCTGTAAAGAGACAGAGTGGGTGCTGATCGGGTTGTGTGTGTGTGTTTGAGGGGACCCACCCCCCATCTCTCCCCCAACCCCAGCCCCAGCCCCACCCATGCCACCAGGAACACCCTCATTGCCCCTCTGTCTATTTTTACCCTCCTGTTAGACGTCACTCCCCCTGGCTCTGGTTGAAGATTTCCTGGCAGGGCCCTCTGAGCCGTACCAGTCCAGGAAAAGAAATGCTCGTGTCAGTCCCAGCCATCCTGTAGCGGATAGAATCTGGAAGCGATGGTCTTGAATTCTGAACTGTGTAGTCTGTTTCCTATATATATGTTATGTCATGATGAACTCACTCGTTACACGACTTACAGCAGGACTGCCTGGGTGAAGTCTGTCACGACAATTCAAACGCGCCACTATAATGGGGCCTTGTTGGCGTCGGGGGTGAACTCTTTTGGAGTACACACTAGCAGAGGAGTGGAGGGAAGAGGAAATGAAGGGATCCGTCCCCGCTGTCAGAGCGACGATTAGGATAGATGGCAAAGGGGGCAGAGGATGGCGGAGAATGGAGGGAGAGTAGGAGGTGGCAGAGGGAGGACGAGGGTGGGGGGGGGGGGAGTTGAGTAGAAGGTGGAGGAGGGTTGAGGGCTGGTAGGGAAGGGAAGGGGGTAAGTGGGCTATGGGCAGAGGGAGGGAGGAGAAGAGAGGTGGAAGGAGCGTGAGGCTAGAGGGTGAGAGCCAGATGTTTTGTCATGGGATGTGTAGCTGTAGCAGCAGCTGTAGCAGAGCTGCTGTGTGTAAAATGGAAAATAAGAGGAGCTAAACATGTGAGGCTGGCTAAGTCCCTTTATGTGGTCCCTTCACCCCGCCTCCCACTCTTTCATTAGGGCTTTTAGGGCCATTATGGTGGAAATTGGGACTTTCTAAATCGTCGTTGGCTGCTTGCTTGTGTGGCAAAGTGTGCGTGTGTGTGTGTGTGTGAGGTTGGGGACAAAGTTGACTGGTTGCTAGTTCTGCGTTGCATCCGAGTCTAATAAAAAAGATAGGCATGCAGACAGAAATATACGGACAGAAAGAAACTGTCTCCGTCGGGTCAAAGGGCAATGACGCCGTTGCTAATCTGTCCAATCAGAGTGTCTATTGACTGAGTGAGTGGATAAGTGGTGGTGCGTGTCCGGACACCGATCTGCCAAGACTACTTATTGCTCTACTACACTAAGACTCTCATAGTGGGTGAACACACAACCTGTGAACACCGTACCTGCGCCATGTCTGTCTCTGTGGTAAGAGGATTACTGCCCTCATATGTGAGGAGCAGCTGGCGTGTGCATGCATGTGCGTGTGTGCTTGCATGTTCTTTAGGGAAAGTGTTGCCTTGAAATGTCTATGGGTCATCCACTCTTAAGAGCTAAAAAGGTATCTCTTTCTTTGAACTGTATCTTGTTCTGTCCTGTTAATCTGTTCTGTCCTGCTGTTTCCTCTCTACCCCCCCCTCTCTCTCTTTGTGCTTTGTCTACTTTCATTGAGTCTGTGATGGTGTGACTTTTTGTCATATTCGCTAAGCTGAGGTGTGCGTGAGTGGAGGGGGTCTTCTGAACTCTTGTGAACCCTCACAGCAGTCAAGCATCACTGTCTGCTGTCGCCTAGCAGCCTTAATAGCATTATGGGATGCTCTGAAAAATTTGGTTCAGCTGGACAACCCTCTCTCTCTTCTCTTTTTCTTTCTCTGACCTCCCAATGCCCTCTCTTTCTTGCCTTCTCTCGCTGCCCTCGTCTCTCTCTTTCTAATGTTCAGCCTCTTTCTCTGTCTCTCTCTGTTCCTACCCCAAAATTAGGCTCAGCTGGACAACCCTCCCTCTCCTCTCTTTTTCTAACCATGCCCTCTCTCTCTCTCTCTCTCTCTCTCTCTCTTTCTCTGCCATATTCTCTCATCTCTCTCTGGCCTTTCACTCTGTCTCCACAAATCTCAGTGGACAGGTTGGAGCTTCAGAGCTAACAGGTCTGGAGTGCTTCTCACAGAATGAATAGCAATGGTAGCTACCGGTGTAGTAATAATTCAACACTTTCCCACTTCTTAAAACAGACAGCTCTCCCAGACCAGATGTGATTGTGAACCCATCTGCAACTCATTAGCCTCTTGGATAACTCTTGGCTCTCTCTCTCTCTCTCTCTCTCTCTCTCTCTCTCTCTCTCTCTCTTTCTCGCTCTCTTGCTCTCTTGCTCTCTCTGCTCTCTCTGCTCTCTCTGCTCTCTGCTCTCAGCTGTCGTGACCCCTTGCGGTTACATACAATTAGGGCTGTCCCTGACTAAAGAAAATCTTGGTCTACCGAAAGTCTTCTGTTCTTTCTACCAATTGATTGGTCGAAATGTTTAAACGTGTATACTATTTTTCCATATATAGACACACCCTATGTGTTTTAATAAAATCAACTATATGCATTGAGATTGTCTGATGCTTTAAATTGACTGTTTCATCAAATAAGACACAAATGACATAAGAGAAAGCCAGAGATCTAGATATAATAAAATAAACTTCTGCTCCTGCTGGCTTTCGCAGATTCTGCCATTACTCTACTGAAGTTGCTGGTAATAGGCTACACGAGGAGTCGGCAACCTTTCCCATGTGGAATGCCAATTTATCTTTCAATTTCTACCGATCTGCTTGCCAGTTATGGTATTATGCACATTTTTGTGAAACAGTTTAATTTAATTTATAATAACATTCTTCATATCTCTAAATCATTGTCATGTGGTTAATAAAAATTATATCCAAATCTAAATGAAAATGATACAAACTTAAAACAGTTACCTCTATTGCCATTGCCAACTATGTAAAAATAGACTACATAAAGCCAACAAATAAAAACATTGCAGACTGCAGGTACAGTGGGTCAAAAAAGTATTTAGTCAGCCACCAATTGTGCAAGTTCTCCCACTTAAAAAGATGAGACAGGTCTGTAATTTTCATCATAGGTACACTTCAACTATGACAGACAAAATGAGAGAAAAAAAATCCAGAAAATCACATTGTAGGATTTTTAATGAATTTATTTGCAAATTATGGTGGAAAATAAGTATTTGGTCACCTACAAACAAGCAAGATTTCTGGCTCTCACAGACATGTAACTTATTCTTTAAGACGCTCCTCTGTCCTCCACTCGTTACCTGTATTAATGGCACCTGTTTGAACTTGTTATCAGTATAAAAGACACCTGTCCACAACCTCAAACAGTCACACTCCAAACTCCACTATGGCCAAGACCAAAGAGCTGTCAAAGGACACCACTAAACAAAATTGTAGACCTGCACCAGGCTGGGAAGACTGAATCTGCAATAGGTAAGCAGCTTGGTTTGAAGAAATCAACAGTGGGAGCAATTATTAGGAAATGGAAGACATACAAGACCACTGATAATCTCCCTCGATCTGGGGCTCCACGTAAGATCTCACTCCGTGGGGTCAAAATGATCACAAGAACGGTGAGCAAAAATCCCAGAACCACATGGGGGGGCCTAGTGAATGACCTGCAGAGAGCTGGGACCAAAGTAACAAAGTCTACCATCAGTAACACACTACACCGCCAGGGACTCAAATCCTGCAGTGCCAGACGTATCCCCCTGCTTAAGCCAGTACATGTCCAGGCCCATCTGAAGTTTGCTAGAGAGCATTTTGATGATCCAGAAGAAGATTGGGAGAATGTCATATGGTCAGATGAAACCAAAATATAACTTTTTGGTAAAAACTCAACTCGTCGTGTTTGGAGGACAAAGAATGCTGAGTTGCATCCAAAGAACACCATACCTACTGTGAAGCATGGGGGTGTAAACATCATGCTTTGGGGCTGTTTTTCTGCAAAGGGACCAGGACGACTGATCCGTGTAAAAGAAAGAATGAATGGGGCCATGTATTGTGAGATTTTGAGTGAAAACCTCCTTCCATCAGCAAGGGCATTGAAGATGAAACGTGGCTGGGTCTTTCAGCATGACAATGATCCCAAACACACCGCCCGGGCAACGAAGGAGTGGCTTTGTAAGAAGTATTTCAAGGTCCTGGAGTGGCC
Source organism: Oncorhynchus mykiss (assembly GCF_057628025.1). Lineage (NCBI taxonomy): Eukaryota > Metazoa > Chordata > Actinopteri > Salmoniformes > Salmonidae > Oncorhynchus > Oncorhynchus mykiss. The sequence continues at coordinate 7,144,092 of NC_143047.1, read as the reverse complement.
TAGCCAGTCTCCAGATCTCAACCACATAGAAAATCTTTGGAGGGGGTTGAAAGTCCGTGTTGCCTAGCAACAGCCCCAAAACATCACTGCTCTAGAGGAGATCTGCATGGAGGAATGGGCCAAAATACCAGCAACAGTGTGTGAAAACCTTGAAGACTTACAGAAAACATTTGACCTCTGTCATTGCCAACAAAGGGTATATAACAAAGTATTGAGATAAACTTTTGTTATCGACCAAATACTTATTTTCCACCATAATTAAAATTAAAATCATTAAAATCCTACAATGTGATTTTCTGGATTTTTTTTTCTCATTTTGTCTGTCATAGTTGAAGTGTAAATTACAGGCCTCTCTCATCTTTTTAAGTGGGAGAACTTGCACTAAATACTGGCTGACTAAATACTTTTTTATACTAAATACTAAATACTTTTTTGCCCCACTGTAGATGATCCTTATAAGAGAGAAAAAATAATTTTAATCACGGTGGCTAATCATGGTCTGTCTGCAATGAACTTGAAACATTGTATCAACTATTAACTTGGGTCAGGCCTGAAGCTTGCTAGCGAATTTGCAACATTGTATCAAATATTCTGGGCCCAGTGAACAGTATGCAGACAAAACAGGCCTTTCGCAATATTGTAAATACGATCGCGGGAAACCAAATGGCTCCTGCAGAAAAGAGTCTAATCTGTCTGCTGTAGGCGAACTAAATATTTGATCAACTTCCAGTGAGTGAGTTATAGGCTTTAGGCTCGAACGCATCGGCCATCACCAGTGAGTAAGTGAAACTGGATGGCAGTTTTAGGACTATAATTTCCTCCTCATATTGTCGCCTACAATATGTCTCCGCACACCTTGGCCTATGCTATTGGTGGATTCAATGTTGTTTTTATTGATCTCAGATTCTCAGTTTGTCAGTGTCGAAGTACCCTTCCATTTCAATCATTTGTGCGGTATAAAAAAAATATAATTCTGCCAGTCTCCAGCCGTGTACAATGATGTACAATTGCATGAAATGCGTTCATAAAAGGCCACATTTGTTCCTGAAACCTAGGTTACTAAAATGTTCCTCAAGTGTGCATCTTCTGTAGGTGTCTCTACTCCAATGCTCTGTGCCACTATGCAAATGAGATGATTTACATGCAATGCTTTATTATACAGGTGCTAGTCCTTACTCAACATTGACAGGAGTGTTACAAACAAAAGATGACTAAATTGATGACTAAATTGATGACTAAATGACTAAATTGAATTGACAAAACTGGTAAATGGAATGAAAAAAACCAAAACGTATTTCTCACAAGTGTAGCATAGATTGGGTGCTCTGCAAACAACGTATCTACCCTGGCAATGAGAACGGTTAAGACTGGAATAATAATACATCGAAAGTATTAACAGAAATGACCAAAACCAACAAACATTGTAGATTAGAAATGATATGAATTAACTGTAAATGTACTACTGGTGATATACAGTGCCTTGCGAAAGTATTCGGCCCCCTTGAACTTTGCGACCTTTTGCCACATTTCAGGCTTCAAACATAAAGATATAAAACTGTATTTTTTTGTGAAGAATCAACAACAAGTGGGACACAATCATGAAATGGAACGACATTTATTGGATATTTCAAACTTTTTTAACAAATCAAAAACTGAAAAATTGGGCGTGCAAAATTATTCAGACCCTTTACTTTCAGTAGGCCCTACCTCAATGTTGACCTAAATGACTAATGATGATAAATACAATCCACCTGTGTGTAATCAAGTCTCCGTATAAATGCACCTGCACTGTGATAGTCTCAGAGGTCCGTTAAAAGCGCAGAGAGCATCATGAAGAACAAGGAACACACCAGGCAGGTCCGAGATACTGTTGTGAAGAGGTTTAAAGCCGGATTTGGATACAAAAGATTTCCCAAGCTTTAAACATCCCAAGGAGCACTGTGCAAGCGATAATATTGAAATGGAAGGAGTATCAGACCACTGCAAATCTACCAAGACCTGGCCGTCCCTCTAAACTTTCAGATCATACAAGGAGAAGACTGATCAGAGATGCAGCCAAGAGGCCCATGATCACTCTGGATGAACTGCAGAGATCTACAGCTGAGGTGTGAGACTCTGTCCATAGGACAACAATCAGTCGTATATTGCACAAATCTGGCCTTTATGGAAGAGTGGCAAGAAGAAAGCCATTTCTTAAAGATATCCATAAAAAGTGTAGTTTAAAGTTTGCCACAAGCCACCTGGGAGACACACCAAACATGTGGAAGAAGGTGCTCTGGTCAGATGAAACCAAAATTGAACTTTTTGGCAACAATGCAAAACGTTATGTTTGGCGTAAAAGCAACACAGCTCATCACCCTGAACACACCATCCCCACTGTCAAACATGGTGGTGGCAGCATCATGGTTTGGGCCTGCTTTTCTTCAGCAGGGACAGGGAAGATGGTTAAAATTGATGGGAAGATGGATGGAGCCAAATATAGGACCATTCTGGAAGAAAACCTGATGGAGTCTGCAAAAGACCTGAGACTGGGACAGAGATTTGTCTTCCAACAAGACAATGATCCAAAACATAAAGCAAAATCTACAATGGAATGGTTCAAAAATAAACATATCCAGGTGTTACAATGGCCAAGTCAAAGTCCAGACCTGAATCCAATTGAGAATCTGTGGAAAGAACTGAAAACTGCTGTTCACAAATGCTCTCCATCCAACCTCACTGAGCTCGAGCTGTTTTGCAAGGAGGAATGGGAAAAAATTTCAGTCTCTCGATGTGCAAAACTGATAGAGACATACCCCAAGCGACTTACAGCTGTAATCGCAGCAAAAGGTGGCGCTACAAAGTATTAACTTAAGGGGGCTGAATAATTTTGCACGCCCAATTGCGTGCATTGTCGTTCCACTTCATGATTGTGTCCCACAAAAAATACAGTTTTATATCTTTATGTTTGAAGCCTGAAATGTGAAAAAGGTCGCAAAGTTCAAGGGGTCCAAATACTTTCGCAAGGCACCGTATGTAATGGCGAAGTGATATACACGAACAATCAAACGCAAACAATTCACACAATGAAATGATGAAAAATGTATGTGCACAAATTGGCAGGAGAGAAGCGCATTCTGGAGAGAGAAGTACATTGTGAATCTAGGCGCTGCGTGGTCAATCTGACGTCTGCATTGGCCATGCAGCATTTACGGCCTCTGCATACTTCTTGTGCAGAGCAGTTGTGAAGGAAGTTATCAAGGAAGTGAGTTTGTGTTTATACAGGATGCACCGCCCCCACCTACCGTCAACCAGTCATATCAATGCGGAGCTATACAGAGCCCTGACTATTGTTGCGACATTTGGGAAGCGCATGGCGATGCGGTACGGAGCACGATTTGGCCTCTGCGTGCCTCAGTAGGCTCAGTAAGTCCTACACACTCTTTATATGAACCCTTTAACTTGGCTTTTCGTCTAGGCCTCCGCGATGGATGAGTCAACTGAGATGGGCGCAAATTTATATCACAGGATGTTGGTGGCACCTGAATTGGGCTCGTGGTAATGGCTGGTTTCCATGTGTTTATGCCATTCCATTTGCACCGTTCCGGCCATTATTATGAGCCGTTCTCCCCTCAGCAGCCTCCACTGATATATATATACATACTGTATATATATATAAAAATATATATTGGTCGACCAACTGCCTATTGACCAAACAATCGACCATTTGACTAATTGGGGTCAGCCCTACTCTACATACTGTATATAGGTCAGTGTGTAACCTTGTCCCCAGGCTGTTGCGCACAGTGCCTGTAAGCGTGGGACATCAACTAATCTAAATTGGCCTTAGTGGGAGTGTCCATATAATTCTATGGGAGTAACCTTACTGAGTAAAGTAATTGTCATTATTTAATTTTAGCAAATCAAATGAATATGAGGCGTGTAGCTCAGGAACGTGGTAAGCTAGCAAAAACATTCCCTCTGGCCTCCAAGGGAGAAAAAAACAATAGGCCCTACCTCAAATCAAATCAAATGTATTTATATAGCCCTTCGTACATCAGCTGATATCTCAAAGTGCTGTACAGAAACCCAGCTTAAAACCCCAAACAGCAAGCAATGCAGGTGAAGAAGCACGGTGGCTAGGAAAAACTCCCTAGAAAGGCCAAAACCTAGGAAGAAACCTAGAGAGGAACCAGGCTATGTGGGGTGGCCAGTCCTCTTCTGGCTGTGCCGGGTGGAGATTATAACAGAACATGGCCAAGATGTTCAAATGTTCATAAATGACCAGCATGGTCCAATAATAATAAGGCAGAACAGTTTAAACTGGAGCAGCAGCACGGCCAGGTGGACTGGGGGCAGCAAGGAGTCATCATGTCAGGTAGTCCTGAGGCATGGTCCTAGGGCTCAGGTCCGAGAGAGAGAAAGAAAGAGAGAATTAGAGAGAGCACACTTAAATTCACACAGGACACCGAATAGGACAGGAGAAGTACTACAGATATAACAAACTGACCCTAGCCCCACGACACATAAACTACTGCAGCATAAATACTGGAGGCTGAGACAGGAGGGGTCAGGAGACACTGACCCCTCCTACCTTCCAGCTAGCTAATTAGCAAAGGACATTGCTAGCTAGCTAAATCAAATAAGATTTTATTTGTCACGTGCCGAATACAACAGTTGAAATGCTTACTTACAAGCCCTTAACCAGCAATGCGGTTTTAAGAAAATACCTTAAAAAAAAGGTAAGAGATAAGAATAACAAATAATTAAAGAGCAGCAGTAAATAACAATAGGGGGGCTATATACAGGGGGTACCGGTACAGAGTCAATGTGCGGGGGCACTGGTGTCGAGGTGCAGCTGTAAAACCTTTTGAGGATCTGAGGACTCATGACAAATCTTTTCAGTCTGATGGGGAATAGGTATTGTTGTGCCCTCTTCCGACTGTCTCGGTGTGCTTGGACCATGTCAGTTTGTTGGTGATGTGGACGCCACGGAACTTGAAGCTCTCAACCTGTGCCACTACAGCCCCGTCAATAAGAATGGGGGTGTGCTCGGTCCTCCTTTTCCTGTAGTCCACAATCATCTCTTTTGTCTTGGTCACATTGAGTGAGAGGTTGTTGTCCTGGCACCACACGGTCAGATCTCTGAACTCCTCCCTTTCGGCTGTCTAATTGTTGTCGGTGATCAGGCCTACCACTGTTGTGTCATTGGCAAACTTAATGATGGTGTTGGAGTTGTGCCTGACCGTGCAGTCATGAGTGAACAGGGAGTACAGGAGGGGACTGAATACTCACCCCTGAGGGGCCCCGGTGTTGAGGATAAGCGTGGATGTGTTGTTACCTACCCTTACCACCTGGGGGTGGCCCATCAGGAAGTCAAGGATCCAGTTATGAGGGCCCTATGGTGTTGAACGCTGAGCTGTAGTCAATGAAAAGCATTCTCACATAGGTGTTCCTTTTGTCCAGGTGTGAAAAGGCAGTGTGGAGTGCAGTAGAGATTGCATCATCTGTGGATCTGTTGGTGCGGTATGCAAATTGGAGTGGGTCTAGGGTTTCTGGGATAATGGTGTTGATGTGAGCCATGAAAAGCCTTTCAAAGCATTTCATGGCTACAGATGTGAGTGCTACAGGTCGGTAGTCATTTAGGCAGGGTACCTTAGTGTTCTTGGGCACAGGGACTATGGTGGTCTGCTTGAAACATGTTGGTATTACAGACAGGGAGAGGTTGATGCTGATGCTCATGCTTGTTTCAGTGTTGCTTGCCTCGAAGCGAGCATAGAAGTTATTTAGCTCGTCTGGTAGACTCGTGTCACTGGGCAGCTCTCGGCTGTGCTTTCCTTTGTAGTCTGTAATAGTTTGCAAGCCCTACCACATCTGACGAGCGTCGGAGCCGGTGTAGTACGATTCGATCTTAGTCCAGGGCATAGCGGGATTTCTTATACGCTTCCAGGTTAGATTCCCGTCCCGTGAAAGTGGCAGCTCTACCCTTTAGCTCAGTGCGAATGTTGCCTGTAATCCATGGCTTCTGGTTGGGGTATGTATGTACAATCACTGTGGGGACACCATCCTCGATACACTTATTGATAAAGCCAGTGACTGATGTGGTGTGCTCCTCAATGCAATTGGAAGAATCCGGGAACATATTCCAGTCTGTGCTAGCAAAACAGTCCTGTAGTTTAGCATCTGCTTAATCTGACCACTTTTTTATAGGCTGTCACTGGTGCTTCCTGCCTGCTTTTTGCTTGTAAGCAGGAATTAGGAGGATAGAATTATGGTCAGATTTGCCAAATGGAGGGCGAGGGAGAGCTTTGTACACGTCTCTCTGTGTGGAGTAAAGGTGGCCCTCTGGTTACACATTCAACATGCTGATAGAAATGAGTTAAAACAAATGTAAGTTTCCCTGCATTAAAGTCCCTGGCCACTAGGAGCGCCGCCTCTGGATGAGCATTTGCCTGTTGGCTTATGGCAGTATCCAGCTCATTGATTGTGGTTTTAGTGCCAGCATCGGTCTGTGGTGGTATGTAGACAGCTGCGAAAATACAGATCATAACTCTCTAGGTAGATAGTGTGGTCTACAGCTTATCATGAGATTCTCTACCTCAGGCGAGCAAAACCAAGAGACTTCCTTAGATATCGTGCACCAGCAGTTGTTTACATATATGCATAGGCCCCCGCCCTGTGTCTTACCAGAGACTGATGTTCTATCCTGCCGATAGAGTGTACCCGCCAGCTGTATGTTCTTAATGACTGTTACGGTGAGTGAATGAGGACCCAAAAGCGAACTAACTTAAACAGAGCTTCTTTAATAACCAAACATAGGTAGGCTCAGATAGATCGGCAGATTCCGACAGGACAGGACAAGGTTACAGCAAACATGACGATAGTCTGGCTCAGGCATGAAACACAACAAACAAGAATCCGACAAGGACAGGAACAAAAACAGAGAGAGATATAGGGGACTAATCAGAGGGAAAAAGGGAACAGGTGGGAAAAGGGGTGACGAGGTGGTTAGGAGGAGACAAGGCACAGCTGGGGGAAAGAGGGGGAGAAAAGGTAACCTAACAACGACCAGCAGAGGGAGACAGGGTGAAGGGAAAGGACAGAGACAAGACACAACATGACAGTACATGACAGTACCCCCCCACTCACCGAGCGCCTCCTGGCGCACTCGAGGAGGAAACCTGGCGGCAACGGAGGAAATCCTCGATCAGCGCACGGTCCAGCACGTCCCGAGAGGGAACCCAACTCCTCTCCTCAGGACCGTACCCCTCCCAATCTACGAGGTACTGGTGACCACGGCCCCGAGGACGCATGTCCAAAATTCTACGGACCCTGTAGATGGGTGCGCCCTCGACAAGGATGGGGGGGGGGGGGGAAGACGAGCGGGGGCGCGAAGGACGGGCTTGATGCAGGAGACATGGAAGACCGGGTGGACGCGACGAAGGTATCGCGGAAGAAGAAGTCGAACTGCGACAGGATTAATGACCCGAGAAATACGAAACGGACCAATGAACCGCGGGGTCAACTTGCGAGAAGCCGTCTTAAGGGGAAGGTTCTGAGTGGAGAGCCAAACTCTCTGACCGCGACAATATCTAGGACTCTTAGTTCTACGCTTATTAGCAGCCCTCACAGTCTGCGTCCTATAACGGCAAAGTGCAGACCTGACCCTCTTCCAGGTGCGCTCGCAACGTTGGACAAAAGCCTGAGCGGAGGGGACGCTGGACTCGGCGAACTGAGATGAGAACAGCGGAGGCTGGTACCCGAGGCTACTCTGAAAAGGAGATAGCCCGGTCGCAGACGAAGGAAGCAAGTTGTGGGCGTATTCTGCCCAGGGAAGCTGTTCTGACCAAGACGCAGGGTTACGAAAAGAAAGACTGCGTAAGATGCGACCAATAGTCTGATTGGCCCGTTCTGCTTGACCGTTAGACTGGGGGTGAAAGCCGGAAGAGAGACTGACGGAAGCCCCAATCAAACGGCAAAACTCCCTCCAAAATTGAGACGTGAATTGCGGACCTCTGTCCGAAACGACGTCTGACGGAAGGCCATGAATTCTGAAAACATTCTCGATGATGATTTGTGCCGTCTCTTTAGCAGAAGGAAGCTTAGCAAGGGGAATGAAATGAGCCGCCTTAGAGAACCTATCGACAACCGTAAGAATAACAGTCTTCCCCGCTGACGAAGGCAGTCCGGTGACAAAATCTAAGGCGATGTGAGACCACGGTCGAGAGGGAATAGGAAGCGGCCTGAGACGGCCGGCAGGAGGAGAGTTACCGGACTTAGTCTGCGCGCAGACCGAACAAGCAGCCACGAAACGACGCGTGTCATGCTCCCGGGTGGGCCACCAAAAACGCTGGCGAATGGAAGCAAGCGTACCCCGAACGCCAGGGTGGCCGGCTAACTTGGCAGAGTGAGCCCACTGAAGAACGGCCAGACGAGTAGGAACGGGAACGAAAAGAAGGTTCCTAGGACAAGCGCGCGGCGACGGAGTGTGAGTGAGCGCTTGTTTTACCTGCCTCTCAATTCCCCAGACAGTCAACCCGACAACACGCCCCTCAGGGAGAATCCCCTCGGGGTCAGTGGAGGCTACTGAAGAACTGAAGAGACGAGACAAAGCATCAGGCTTGGTGTTCTTAGAGCCCGGACGATAAGAAATCACGAACTCGAAACGAGCGAAAAACAGCGCCCAACGCGCCTGACGCGCATTAAGTCGTTTGGCAGAACGGATGTAGTCAAGGTTCCTATGGTCAGTCCAAACGACAAAAGGAACGGTCGCCCCCTCCAACCACTGTCGCCATTCGCCTAGGGCTAACCGGATGGCGAGCAGTTCGCGGTTACCCACATCATAGTTACGTTCCGACGGCGACAGGCGATGAGAAAAATACGCGCATGGGTGGACCTTGTCGTCAGAGAGGGAGCGCTGAGAAAGGATGGCTCCCACGCCCACCTCTGACGCGTCAACCTCGACAACGAACTGTCTAGAGACGTCAGGTGTAACAAGGATAGGAGCGGATGTAAAACGATTCTTGAGGAGATCAAAAGCTCCCTGGGCGGAAACGGACCACTTAAAGCACGTCTTGACAGAAGTAAGGGCTGTGAGAGGAGCTGCCACCTGACCGAAATTACGGATGAAACGACGATAGAAGTTCGCGAAGCCGAGAAAGCGCTGCAGCTCGACGCGTGACTTAGGGACGGGCCAATCAATGACAGCTTGGACCTTAGCGGGATCCATCTTAATGCCTTCAGCGGAAATAACAGAACCGAGAAATGTGACGGAGGAGGCATGAAAAGTGCACTTCTCAGCCTTCACAAAAAGACAATTCTCTAAAAGGCGCTGGAGGACACGTCGAACGTGCTGAACATGAATCTGGAGTGACGGTGAAAAAATCAGGATATCGTCAAGGTAAACGAAAACAAAGATGTTCAGCATGTCTCTCAGGACATCATTGACTAATGCCTGAAAGACAGCTGGAGCGTTAGCGAGGCCGAAAGGAAGAACCCGGTATTCAAAGTGCCCTAACGGAGTGTTAAACGCCGTCTTCCACTCGTCCCCCTCCCTGATGCGCACGAGATGGTAAGCGTTACGAAGGTCCAACTTAGTGAAAAACCTGGCTCCCTGCAGGATCTCGAAGGCTGAAGACATAAGAGGAAGCGGATAACGATTCTTCACTGTTATGTCATTCAGCCCTCGATAATCTATGCAGGGGCGCAGAGACCCGTCCTTCTTCTTGACAAAAAAAAACCTGCTCCGGCGGGAGAGGAGGAGGGGACTATGGTACCGGCGTCAAGAGCTACAGACAAATAATCTTCGAGAGCCTTACGTTCGGGAGCCGACAGAGAGTATAGTCTACCCCGGGGGGGGGGGGTGGTTCCCGGAAGGAGATCAATACTACAATCATACGACCGGTGTGGAGGAAGAGAGGTGGCCCTGGACCGACTGAACACCGTGCGCAGATCGTGATATTCCTCCGGCACCCCTGTCAAATCACCAGGCTCCTCCTGTGAAGAAGAGACAGAGGAAACAGGAGGGATAGCAGACATTAAACATTTCACATGACAAGAGACGTTCCAGGAGAGGATAGAATTACTAGACCAATTAATGGAAGGATTATGACAAACTAGCCAGGGATGGCCCAAAACAACAGGTGTAAAAGGTGAACGAAAAATTAAAAAAGAAATGGTTTCACTATGATTACCAGAAACAGTGAGGGTTAAAGGTAGCGTCTCACGCTGAATCCTGGGGAGAGGACTACCATCCAGGGCGAACAAGGCCGTGGGCTCCTTTAACTGTCTGAGAGGAATGTCATGTTCCCGAGCCCAGGTCTCGTCCATAAAACAGCCCTCCGCCCCAGAGTCTATTAAGGCACTGCAGGAAGCTGACGAACCGGTCCAGCGTAGATGGACCGACAAGGTAGTGCAGGATCTTGAAGGAGAGACAGGAGTAGTAGCGCTCACCAGTAGCCCTCCGCTTACTGACGAGCTCTGGCCTTTTACTGGACATGAAGTGACAAAATGACCAGCGGAACCGCAATAGAGACAGAGGCGGTTGGTGATTCTCCGTTCCCTCTCCTTAGTCGAGATGCGGATACCTCCCAGCTGCATGGGCTCAGCACCCGAGCCGGCAGAGGAAGATGGTAGTGATGCGGAGAGGGGGGCGACGGAGAGCGCGAGCTCCTTTCCACGAGCTCGGTGACGAAGATCAACCCGTCGCTCAATGCGAATAGCGAGTTCAATCAAGGAATCCACGCTGGAAGGAACCTCCCGGGAGAGAATCTCATCCTTTACCTCTGCGCGGAGACCCTCCAGAAGACGAGCGAGCAAGGCCGGCTCGTTCCAGCCACTGGAGACAGCAAGAGTGCGAAACTCAATAGAGTAGTCTGTTATGGATCGATTGCCTTGACATAGGGAAGACAGGGCCCTGGAAGCCTCCTCCCCAAAAACAGATCGATCAAAAACCCGTATCATCTCCTCCTTAAAGTCCTGATACTGGTTAGTACACTCAGCCCTTGCCTCCCAGATTGCCGTGCCCCACTCACGAGCCCGTCCAATAAGGAGAGATATGACGTAGGCGACACGAGCAGTGCTCCTGGAGTAAGTGTTGGGCTGGAGAGAAAACACAATATCACACTGGGTGAGGAACGAGCGGCATTCAGTGGGCTCCCCAGAGTAACACGGCGGGTTATTGATTCTGGGCTCCGGAGATTCGAAAGCCCTGGAAGTGGCCGGTGGATCGAGGCGGAGATGGTGAACCTGTTCTGTGAGGTTGGAGACTTGGGTGGCCAGGGTCTCAACGGCATGTCGAGCAGCAGACACTTCCTGCTCGTGTCTGCCTAGCATCGCTCCCTGGATCCCGACGGCTGAGTGGAGAGGATCCGAAGTCGCTGGGTCCATTCTTGGTCGGATTCTTCTGTTACGGTGAGTGAATGAGGACCCAAAAGCGAACTAACTTAAACAGAGCTTCTTTAATAACCAAACATAGGTAGGCTCAGATAGACCGGCAGATTCCGACAGGACAGGACAAGGTTACAGCAAACATGACGATAGTCTGGCTCAGGCATGAAACACAACAAACAAGAATCCGACAAGGACAGGAACAAAAACAGAGAGAGATATAGGGGACTAATCAGAGGGAAAAAGGGAACAGGTGGGAAAAGGGGTGACGAGGTGGTTAGGAGGAGACAAGGCACAGCTGGGGGAAAGAGGGGGAGAAAAGGTAACCTAACAACGACCAGCAGAGGGAGACAGGGTGAAGGGAAAGGACAGAGACAAGACACAACATGACAGTACATGACAATGACGTCGTTCAGCCACTCATCGGTGTAACACAAGATATTACAGTTTTGAATGTCCTGTTGGTAGGATATACGTGCTTTCAGTTCGTCCCATTTATTTTCCAGCGATTGTACGTTAGCTAGCAGGACGGAAGGAACATTGATATTTTTCCGCAAAATCTCCATTTCCTTCCACATTGAACTCATTGAAGAAAAAATCTTTGTCTAATCTGAGTTGAGTAATCGCAGTTCTGATGTTCAGAAGGTCTTTTCGGTCATAAGAGATGGTAGCAGCAACATTATGTACAAAACAAGTTATGACCAACGCAAAAAAACGAACAAAATAAGAGCCGATAAGACGGCAGCCATCCCCTCTGGCACCATCATACATACTGTTTTTTTTGTGAATTTTACCCCCTTTTTCTTCCCAATTTCGTGGTATCCAATTGTTAGTAGCTACTATCTTGTCACATCGCTACAACTCCCGTACGGGCTCGGGAGAGACGAAGGTTGAAAGTAATGCGTCCTCCGATACACAACCCAACCAAGCCACACTGCTTCTTAACACAGCGCGCATCCAACCCAGAAGCCAGCTGCACCTATGTGTCTGAGGAAACACTGTGCACCTGGCAACCTTGGTTAGCGTGCACTGCGCCCGGCCCGCCACAGGAGTCGCTGGTGCGCGATGAGACAAGGATATCCTATCATACATACTGTTATGGCTTCACCGAGAAGAAAAAAGACTTCACCATCGACTATCTGTGGTCGATGAGTGTCGCTCTTGTTGGGGAAACAATCCCAATTAGAGTTACAAAGACAATCGCTTTATTTCCAAGAGGTCTGACCGTCCACTAGACTCTCCCCGCATTTGGGTGAAAGTGAGTCTGTGAATGAGTGTGACCTTTGACATCAATGTCTGACCCAAACAGGATGAAGCGATAAGGGTGTGGGGGGGGGGGGGGGTTAACAGTAGCTTAGACAGACGGTGAACACCCACCCATCTGTCCCACGTGTGTTACTCTCTCTAACCATATTAAAAACACAGTGACCACTGTTACTCCTTTTCTCCCTCTCTTCTTTTTACCTCTTTCTCGCCCACACAGAACAGTGGCAGGTTTATGAGGAAAAGCCCTTAAGAGGAAAAAGGAAGAGTGTACTGTGTGTGTGTGTGTGTGTTGAGAGAGTGTAACATTGTTACCAGTTAATCTATACAGTATAGGTTTACAGTGAGTTTGAGTTGAACCCCCTCTTTTGCCCTCAGAACAGCCTCAATTCATTGGGGCATGGACTCCACAAGTTGTCAAAGGCGTTGAGTCAAAGGCGTTTCACAGGGACGCTGGCCCATGTTGACTCCAATGCTTCCTAGAATTGTGTCAAGTTGGCTGGATGTCCTTTGGGTGGTGACCATACTTGATACCCACGGGAAACTGTTGAGCGTGAAAAATTCATCAGCTTTGCAGTTCTTCACACAAACCGGTGCGCCTGGCACCTACCATACCCCGTTCAAAGGCACTTAAATATTTTGTCTTGCCACTTCACCCTCTGAATGTAGCACATACACAATCCACTTCTCAATTGTCTCAAGGCTGGGGCTGTGGCGGTCGACAATCTATATCGTCTGGATTTACTGTGTATGACCTGGACTGTTTGGACTTACCTGTTGGCGTTTGGACCTGGACCTACCGAGAACCCGATTAGTGTACCGAACCCTGCTATCCTTGAACACGCTTGCGGCCTGAGCAGACCAGGACGGAGAAACCAACATCCTGTTTGAAAGAACTCTCATTCTGGGGTGATTTTGGTGACGGTCTCCTGCTTAATTTGTAACAAATTCTCCTAACCTTGAAGAGGTTTGTCACAATGTTTGGATTTTTAATACATTCTAAGACTACATAAGGATGATTTGAAAAAAGTTGCATGAAAGGCATGACCCCTTTTTCGTTTTATGAGCAGGCTGTACACACTTCATCAGCCTCTCATTCACAATTAGACTAGCACTTGATAATGCCTGGAATTTCCTGGCATTATTTCCCCCTAAAAAAATCCACGTAATTTGCGGCCAGTGCTCATTGTGCCCTTGGGCTGAATATAATAATTATAATTCCCTTCTCCCGGCTGCGTGCTCTGAAGCACCTCTCACTCCCATGGCTCTCCCACTCACATGGCTCTACATCACGTGATCGGATCTTTCTTACAGGCTACAAGTGAAGACAGACACATCGGGGATGCATCCTTATCCAATTCCGAGGCGCATATTGGAGATATTGGAAGAACTGTTCACATTTACTTTTAGTCAGCCAACAGGATGAGAAGGCCTAACTAACAGCAAAATCACTAGCCTATGTCAATCTACTATCCCCCATAGTACAAAAGTTGACCTGTTCTATGCTGTGTGAGAAATAAATATTCCAAACATAGTCTGGGACAGCTGTGGGATGTGATAGATCCCAAATTAATACAACCACTAGCATCAAACAAAAACTTTTTTAAGCAACGAGGCTGACAACAGATCAATCCGTTTAGCTTAAAATGTTGATAAACTATTAGGCTATTTCTTCACATTATAAGTGCAGCAATGCGCACACGGCAGTAGGCTATAAGCGCAAGTGTTCCATTAGCGGGGGAAAAACATTCTCAAAGGTGACAGCAAATGCGATTATGTAATTATTTTATTATAAAGGTGCATTTTTATGGTGACAATTATCTTCCCCAAACTTGAGAGTCACGCGTAAGTACGTATGCTAGTTAGATTAATGTGCTTAATTTTAAGAAGTTATTTGGCCACTTTAGTTGTGAAACAAACCTTATCAAAACATACTGTATGGGCTAGCCTACATGAGGTGTGCGACTATGATTTGAAAAATTTGAGGGAAAAAAAGGCATGCGCTGTTTCTTGCTTTAATCATTCACAAGGGATAATATATCATTCTAATAATATTGTCACCCATCAGACTATTCTTGATTTAATCTTTACGTTCACTAATATGTGTGAAATTAGTTTTGATTTAGAATGGACCATTATCGTGCGACTGTCTCGGAACAGGGGCAGAGGGAAAATAAAGACATGTAATCTATGCACTTAAATAGTGTATGGAGGACGCTTTTCCCTGTGGTTCATTTTCATGCCAGCTAGGTAGGCTAGCCTGTTGTAAAGAGAAGCAATGTGCTTAGTATTAGTGAAGTTGAGAAATAAATATAGTAGGGCTAGCCTATAGAAAGCTGATGGGATCCTCCTCTTTTCTCAATTGCATAGCCTATAGAAATGTTGCTCAACATGAGCACATGGGCTCTCAAGAAGTGTTTTGATTAGATTTTTGATTACGTTTGCGTTGATGTCAGAGTGATTCGAGGGACAATAGAGTGCTGAGTTTTGAGGCTGCTAATGACCAGCAGCAGCATCAGAGCGTGGAGAAGCCTAATCACCGTGACTAACGGTCGCACGGAATTTGACTGCCGTAACAGCCCTACTCAAGCCTTAAAAATCCTTCTTTAATCTGTCTCCTCCCCTTCATCTACACTGATTTAAAGGGGGATTTAACAAGTGACATCAATAAGGGATCATACTGTAGCTTTCACCAGGACTGTCTATGTCATGGCTTTCACCTGGACAGTCTATGTCATGGAAAGAGCAGGTGTTCGTATTGTATTGGACACTCAGTGTAGATATACCACGGGGAATATTATTGACTGGAGCTCTGGGTTCTCCATCTCCAGCCTCCCTCGCACTTCTCAATGAGCCTGTTCTGTTGACTGTATGAATGAAATATAGCTGCTGGTTGGTATGGAGATGTATGGACTCAATAAGAGAAACTAGGTTGTGTGGGATGCTGTATGTCCGCTAAAGCTGCATCTGTTGAATACAGAGAGACTCATTACTATGGCAGTATGTAATGTGATTCGATAATAGCATATAGTTCTCAGATACAATATAGACTCGGTTTGAGCTGTTTTCCTCCAAGATGTAGGCCCTTTTCTTTCCTAGGAAGGGAGATTTCTGCTCTGCTTCTTGAAGGAACTTTGTGGTGTTGGAGAGCGTGTGTGTTCAGTGTGTGCCCACAGCACAATGTTAGAGGGATGGGCCCACGGCACAAGTGTGTACAGTATTCGAGGTAGTTGAGTTCTAAAGACATCTGTGCATGAATTCATTAAGACTCTCGACAGCATTCACACTGCCTGACTAATGACCAGAAATAGCTGTTTTCAAGTTTTTCAGCTTTTTACATCCGTACGCCGAGGATTATGGTGGCTCGTTGCCATGGAAACTGCAGACAAAAATAGCGAGAGTAGATGTACTCTATACGAGTGGGAGAGTGAGTTCTTGCTTGTGTATAACAATGGTGTGTGTGTGTGTGTGTGTGTGTGTGCGTGCGTGCGTGTGTGCGTGTGTGTGTACATGTGTCTCAATGTGTGTATCGACTCACTATTGAACGCGGGTGAAAGTGTTTTGGTCACCCTTGCGTAGTCCCTCACCCAGCAGTACCTGCTTCTATACAACATATTTCAACTCATACAATATTAATGGTGTGTGTGTTTGGCCTTGGCGTTTTATGTATACAATATAATATAAACATACGAACAACAACATACGGACACCCACAAGCATCCACAACATCAACCCCTGCCCATAACC
This sequence comes from Oncorhynchus mykiss, assembly GCF_057628025.1. Taxonomy (NCBI): domain Eukaryota; kingdom Metazoa; phylum Chordata; class Actinopteri; order Salmoniformes; family Salmonidae; genus Oncorhynchus; species Oncorhynchus mykiss. The sequence goes on along the minus strand of NC_143047.1, from coordinate 7,127,715 downwards.
AGCTGCTCACACCCCAATCTCCAGCACCCCCATCATTCTCCGCACATGGCCTCAAACGTCACCATTTTGTTTCTCTCTGTTTCCATTGTTAAAAATGGAGGATTGGTTGTGTTCCAGTTTGTAAGTGTATGTTTTTTCAAGATGATGAGAAAAGTATCGTCCGACCGCATCGGGTATCTCACTGCACCCTCATATGTCACCTCTTGAAATATGCAGACAGACTGATTTAAAGGTACATTTATATTGTAACACTTCTCACAGCCAACTTTCTAACTCCGCTCATAACTTTTGGACTTTATCGATTTCCCAGAAGGCCTGGATTATTACGTCCTTGTTAGTTTTACATTTTAAGACATGACTCTGCCGCTGTGCTGGAGAATTTGTGAAATTTTGGCTCTTATGTAATACATTCTTATACAACGGTTTCTACTGGATTAAGCATACATTTTCCTTAACGGTAATTTAGTTAGTTAGATTCCAACATTCCTTCCATCTTGTGCCAATATCAGATTTGTGTTTTATAATAACACACGGGGTCAGTAGTGCTGTACATCTGGAGAATTGCATGACAGGGCAAGCCACCTGTCAGTTTTATTGTCCTGTTTGACGTTTCCAAAGGGCGCCCTGGTTAAGAGGCATGGCAGCCTGTACCCTTTATGACAGCAGTGTTGCTGGAGAGTGAACGTGTTCTCTTCTTCTGACATCACACACACACACACACACACACACACACACACACACACCTAAATCTATCTGAGAGTGGAGCGGCTCGGGATGAGCTTCGCCATGGGAACCTGTGATGGACCTTTGACTGAAATTATGCAGGCCTGCTCTGCTTATATGTTAAGTTTCCTCTCTTGATGTTGAAATCTATGTGTTTAAATGAACTATCACTCTAGAAATGGTCGATTCGTGTATACTTACACACATATTGGAAGTATGACATAGTATGGCTTTGAACTAAATCTTTATGCACTTTCAGGGCCTCGATCAAGGAATTCCAGAAACCGTCCAGAATGAAAATCAATATCTACCCTGAGAGATCAAGCACTTTCCATCTTCGCGACTTCCTCTCACCACACCCAATCACGAGCTACAGCATCTCCCATAGTCATGCTATTGAAGGGTTGAAATGTCACAGGCAGAATCCGAAATAGTATTTGTATGTCTGATTTTACTGGACCAGCCCTGATTTATAGCGTCATTAGGGTTATTATTGCCTCCCAGTAAATCAAGTGATCAGATACGGAGTGCTAGGCTTACTAATGATTGAGCCCAAGGTCTTGATAAAGAACACAGCCGCAGAGAAATACGAGTTTCAGACCAAAGTGGTGAAATGTGTGTAGATAACAGTAATTATTGTATTGGTGGTTTCACGGACAAAGAATGTTCCTCAAAGCCTTTTATGACCCAGTAGTGAAGGCAACTGTAGGCCGTTAGTACAACACCATTCGCTTCAGTAAGTCTTCTACGAGATGGGTTTTCAAGTGAAACCCAGGCTTTTAAAATCGTTAACACTACACTAAACAAAAGGTGCTGTCTAGAACCGTAAAGGGTTCTTTGGCTGTCCCCATAGGAGAACCATTTGAAGAGCCAAAGCTTTGATTTCTGGTTCACTGGTCTCTACACTCTTAGAAAAATGGCTCCTAAAGGGTTCTTCATCTGTCCCCATTAGAAAAACCTTCAGTTCCAGGTAGAACCCTTTTTGGGTTCCATGTAGAGATCGGTGAACCAGATATCAAGACGAATCTAACCCTTTTTTATCTAGTGTGTGACAGAAGAACTATATTTCAAACTGATTGGGCTCGGAGTTTGATTGCTCTCCCTGTTCAGGCTTAGCGGGGTGTCTCTGGTGCGTGTAATCATCCTGGCACCGCAACCATCTCTCCAAATCACAACTACAGTGGCTGAGCTGTACCCCACTGAGTGCAGGAGGGATGAGTGCTCCAAGAGAGAGACTCATTTACACTTCAGTCTGCTCTTAAAGAGGAGCGATGGAGAGATGAGGAATAGCGATGGAGAGAGATTGGGGATGTAGGTAGAGGAGAGAGAGAGAGAGACTGGACCCCACTATGTTTGGGCATAGCAGCCCCATCTGAACTCCTGGCACGCTCTTTTTCATCCCAGAGAGACAGTTGGTGGATGGAATCAGAATGCATGACGCCACACTCAGTCACACACACCAACTCAACCGCGTCAGAATGCCAGTACCTCCTACGAGAAAATTAGGATTAATTTCCTGTAGACACAAGATGCTATTTTGAGTAGTGAAACTGACAAACTGTGTTTGCCGTGATTAATGAAATTGTCTTGATGTCTACAGAGAGAGAGTGTGAGCTCAGGGGACAGAGAGCTGTGTTGATTTGATTTAATGGCGGAAATCTTATCAGGCGCCATGATTTATACTTTGCAGATTACCGTGACAACCAGCTGTGAGCCCGGTGACATCTGTATTGACGAGCGCGTCTGATTTCATGCAGATTTTTTTTATCCAGGTCGCCCTAATTCAATTTCCTCAACATTTCTGAATCAAAGATCTGTTGTAATGATTAAGTCAGGTTTGGAGAGAGTCACAGGCCAGGTTGCGCGGCGGAACGGAGAAAAGAGGTCCAGTATTCAACTGTAATCAACATAGGATCAAGGGAAGTCGGGCGCAGGACAAGTATCCAACTCGCAGATTGACTCTGCATGGTTCGCCACTGCAATGAATAAACCTAGGAACGAAACAGCATCATAATCTGAAACCAGGTTACACAAAGGGTATTTATCCAACATTTTGAGACGTTGACAAAGTAAGTAAGTAATGACATCAACAGGAGACATTTCAATTTTGTGGTTTTAAGGAAGTCTCAACATAACCACAGACTCCACTAGTAAACCTCAATTAACGTCAAAGGAAGAGCCATGTTTGACTCCGGCTTCTGGCTTGATGCCAGTTTGTCGAATCCCTGGACACCAGTCGATACTCTGTGAGAGGCAGCGCAGATTAAAAACAGTGTTCAGTCTTTTGAAAGCTTTAGCGCTGAACTCTTTACCCTCTGTGGATCTCCCTACCTCGGTGTCCCCACTCTGTTGTGAGTAGAACTTGAGGCAGCCGGGGAGAACCAGCAGAACATTGCCAGCTGAAGAGATCTTGTCTTGGGTTCGAGCCAGGACAGTCTGGGATGGATTCCAGAGCTGGGCATCAGACCTGCTTAGACCCATATGGAGCCGCCGTCCTCGTAATCTGCACTGTCCTCCTTTCCCTGTGGAGAGTCCAAAACACACACACACACTGTCGGGAGCACACACACACGCGTGGTAGTACGGAAACATGCACACACACACACACACACACACAAACAAACACACTTAATTGGACTACTGTGACCGGCAGCAGATCTATCCTTCCCAGAGATGTTGAACTCAGAGTAATCTTCCCTTCTTGCTAGAGAGCAGTATGTGATTTGCTGTGATCTTTTGTCCGATGCTCTCGGACTCATACGTTCTTTGAGACTTCTCTTTGATTGGTTCCCGCTTATCCAAGCATCACCAACCATCCCCTAGAGCACACTGGATTGGAGGCGAGCAAGTTCACAAATCCCTTGTCCCCCTGCCCCATTTTCTCTCTTTCCCTATCCATCTCCGCTACCTCTCCACTTCGACCTCTCTGCAACTATACCTCTGCCCCGCTCAGCAGATCCAGAGGTGACGGTGGTTATGGTGTGACCCTAACTCGGAGTCAGGGCTAATGAAGAGGGACGATGGTGGTCCTCCAGGCTGCAGTAATATCCTGGCGGTGTGTCTGACTGACTGACTGACTGACTGGAGTCCCACAGCAAGGGGTTTACGGAGACAGCCTAACTTACTTTACGACCCAATAGACCTGTTATCGTTCTCCCCGTAGGCTCCTGCCCATTTGGGTGAATTGAGATTGTGTGGTGTAAACCGTCAGTTGAGGTAAATGGGGGTTAAGGCTAGCTAGCACGTGGGTCCTTCTGACTTACGATTCTCATAACCAGCCCTGTTTTTGCAAGCCTCCCTTAAAAGTAATGGCAGCTTGGTAGGGATTATATCTGCCCAGCTCAGATGTTAACCATCACAAGATCAACTGACCAATTGATTTGGAAGTGTGAGCACAGTCAATGAGTTGGCCATAGCGAACTAAAATGGAGATATTTCCCCCCCCATTTGTTGCATATTCAACCTTTTCAGTTCCAATCAGCTCTCAATTTCCCTGACTTTAAATTGTTTTAATCCTCTTTTGCCATTTTAATTCATGTCCGTTGCACTAAAAGTCTTCAGGGCGGTAAGTCGCCGTCCAAACGTTGGAGCAAAATCTACAACTCCCCCTTTTCTCCATTCTCAATAGGAATACTTTCCATTTATCCTAAGAAACCAATTATCCTCCAAGTGCTCAACGGGGGGGATAGGAAGACAGAGAGGAAACAGGAAGAGAGAGAGAAACTAATGTTTTCCAGCCTGTTGTTCAGTAAACGTTGATTTGGCAGCCAGGCTAATATCACCCTTCCTTTTCACTGGCTTTGCTTCCTCAACTTATTTAGTGAGAGTTGATGACATTTGAAAGTTTAGTGAGAATTAATGAGAGTGGCTTCAGCATAGGTCTTATTGTTCTCTACTGTTGGGTAGATTGTGGAAGTCTACTTTCTCTCTCTCTCTCTCTCTCTCTCTCTCTCTCTCTCTCTCTCTCTCTCTCTCTCTCTCTCTCTCTCTCTCTCTCTCTCAGTATACTATTGTCCTCTCTCATATATCTCTTCTGTACCCCAGAGGGAGTCTGTCTGTCAGAGCCACCATGGCCCCTCCAATACAGTGCTCCAATACGTCATGCTCCACAACAAACGTTACACTACCCCTTGCTTCCGCTCTGCCTGGTGGACTACTAGAAAGAGCCCGGAGAGGAGAGTGAGAGAGTTGAACTGGGTCATGTGTGACATTGAAGGAGAGACAAGAGAGGAGGAGAGCGTGGAGAGGAGAGACAGCGAACTTCCCTAACGTCACCCACACCGCCTCGCTGACTATCCAGCCGTAAAACCTGCTCACCTCCCTCATGTCCATGTTCACCGGTGATACAGGGGCGTTAGGATCCGGAGGAAGGGGAGGGATGGGGAGCAGTAGGGGGAATTGAGTTTTCATGGTAAGCTGTAGCTGTGTGATTGGGCCCACGGGGTGGGGGTTAAGGAGGGACAGGAGGGGGGCTGAGTTTGGGTTCAAGGAGTGTGTGTATGTGCCATCGTATTATGAAGACTTTCTTAAGGAGATTGGCTCTCGGTAAAGCAGCCTTAACCCTCTCTGTCTCCCGGGGGGACACAGGCTTTGCTGCCGCCTCAGTGGCTGTGTGTGTTTGTGTCCACATGCGTGCATCTGTGTGGGTGTGTGTTTATGTTTGTATGCGTGCGTTTATGTGTGTGTATGTGCTTGGATGCTGGCAAGGACACTGATGTGATCTGACACGGTTGAGGCTTCCAGAGGATGCTGCAGGGCTTCTGCGGCTCCCAGCACAAACAGCACAATCCACCCCCCCCCCCCCCCCCCCTCCACCACACACACACTGCTGTATAGCATCCCTCAGTCCACTGTCTCTTTCTCTCTGTTTATCTGGGGCGTTTGCCTCCCTGCAGTCTTACAGGGTAATTTTGTGGCGGTTTTTTAAAAATGGGTGCCTTTCCTATGTCACCTGTGTCTCTCTCGTTCTTTCTTTTTCTCTACCTCTCCCTCTCTCATTTTTCTTTCTCCCTCCGTCCCTCTCGCTCTTCCTCTTTCCGTCTCTCTCCTCAGCCTCCCGTGAGCGTCGTCAGTGCCATACGGGCGTGACAGTCGGAAGTGTAGTGGAACGAGTCACCCGTCACCGCCACCCGTGTTGGGGGTGACGGGACTGTCTCTTTCGCCTATTGCTGAAACCGGGGACATTCCAAACATTGAAATGTTTGGTATTATCCCACAAATGTAAATACGTATTGTGATAAACATGAATGAATCATGTTTGCCTGTAAAAATGTGAATGTAAATGGAAGACGAGCGTAATGTTAGAAATTCCGACATAAAAGCGTGAGCATTCGGATGACATCGCAGCCCCTGGAGCGTGTGTGTGCGGTGCTAGTGACTCGTCTTGTACCCTATCGCCCCCGAGACTCATCCCTTTGCCCTCTCTACACATAAACACACTTGTCATTTGTCTTTCTCCTCTTTCTTACACTGAACTTGGGCTGCAGTGGTGGTGCGAGCTACGGATGACACACACACACACACCACTCTCTCCACGGAACAGGATTAGTCCTAAGACAAGCGTGCGGAAAGGGGGCGAGAACTGACTTACTGACCCACCGTAGCGTTAAGACTCCTGCCACGGCTGCCCGTCCGCCTCCCTAAGCTCTTTAAGGGATTGCTAGACTGACTGAGCACTCGTAATCTGATCACAGGCTTGCTGCTAAGCGATCAGTTGGGCTACTGTCGTTTCACTGGCTGATGCATCTGGTGCAGAGAGACTGAGAGTAAGTTCTGTTCAGTTATTTAGTTAGTCAGTCAGTTAGTTAGTTAGTTTGAGCTGGGAGGAGATTGTTATGGGGCCTGGATGGTTTTTGTTGTTGTGATCTGTGGTTCTACGAGACGAGGACACAGTGGTAGCTAATCTTTAAGCTTTGAGCGTACACCTGGCAACCATGGGAGCCTTCTCCTCCAACTTTATCATAGGATAGTTTAAAACTGGATTATTTGAAATACTCTATGGTCTTTCAGGTTGAAAGACTAAGAGAATAGTGCCAATGAGTGCTCTCTAGGAGTGTGATAACAGGATGAAACATTCATCCACAAGGTTGTATTCTCCCCCCCTTCCATGACTGTATTCCTGGCAACCTATCGGCTAAAACCAACTTCACGGTTGCCAGATTGGCCTGTGCAGAGTTGAGGCAAGAATTAGAGAATGGTTTCTGCCATTGACCTGAATTGTGTTTTGGTCTTGGCGGGGTGGATTTCCGCTTGTTTTTTTGTCCCTTTGTTTTGGATGGGTTCTTGCCAATCTGGCAACCCTGATGTTCACAGGAAAGGCCTCTGTTTTCTCACTAGTGATTCTCTATTAGAGCTGGGAGCCAGGACACGTTTGGACGCACTGTGGGGTCCCCGTTAGAACAAGATGCACGCGCACACATTCTCACTCAACCTTATACCCATTTAAACTCAAACCAATCTTTCATTTGATTCATTACTTTCATAAAAAAAGGCCAACAACAACGTAAACCTTTCAAGTGTCTGGGGAGGCTATTGCTCTAGTTTGAATACGAACTCTTCCTGGGTTTGACCGGCGGAGTGGGCTGAGTAGAACCATCCTGGCGAGCGTGGGGCCAAATCTGACGCTTTAATTGTTGTTCCGTTTTGTGGCTGCGATTCAGTGTTTTTTTTTCGATTTCATTCATCCCAAACTGTTTGAAATTGATCATTCTCAGAGCCCTGCGTTCAAACTTTATGGCTTTAATACATTTGATCAAGCAGCGTTCGCCAGTACAGAGCTGGCATCAAAGACCCAGGGCAGGAAATGAGGCTAATAACAATGCCTCAGAAGATTTCCTTTCTGGTTAACTGGTGTGTGTGTGTGTGTGTGCCTGTGTGTTGTGTGTGTGTGTGCCTGTGTGTTGTGTGTGTGCGTTGTGTGTGTGTGTATGTGTGTGTGTGTGTGTGTGTGTGTGTGTGTGTGTGTGTGTGTGTGTGTGTGTGTGTGTGTGTGTGTGTGTGTGTGTGTGTGTGTGTGTGTGTGTGTGTGTCTGTGTGTGTCGTCTGCCCTTTTGCTTCCGTCTCATTTCATTTGTACCTCGTACGTCCCACCATAAAGGATGTGTCTATTCAACCCCTTCTCCCATAGTGCTTTACACATTAGGTAAACGTCACAATAATGCATAACCAGGCATTATATTAGCACGGCATGCCAAACAGGTGTGCAAACAGTTCCCGTGGCGTTTATTTCCCAGGTCATAAAAGCGTTTAATCGGTAATACATCACCATGCAAGCACTATTACCTGACGAATGGAAGCTATGAGTAAGAGCTATAAAACAGGAGGCTATAATGGAGGGTTTGGGTGGGCTTTAGTTGGCAGTACGTCTCTGAGGGTTGGCACCTGGCGGGTGTGAGCGGGTCATAAATGTGATTAGATCTCTCACCTGAATGACTTCAGCTAAAGGGGAGTTGGCTCACTGGGCGAGGGTTTAATAAGGTTTCCTTTCCTTTTCTCCTGAAAGTATATAATCTGTATGACAATTACCACACTTTTACCACACTTTTGTTTGTTGTTGACTTAACTAGGCAAGTCAGTTAAGAACAAATTCTTACTTACCATGACTTCCTACGCCGGCCCAAACCCGGGACGGCGCTGGGCCAATTGTGCGCCGCCCTATGGGACTCCCAATCACTGGCCGGTTGTGATACAGCCGGGAATCGAACCAGGGTCTGTAGTAACGCCTCTAGCACTGAGATGCAGTGCCTTAGGGAAAAGAAGCACACTCTCGAGTGGAATGTTGATCCTCTTGCTTTCCCCACTCTCTCTAGCCGCGGCTGTCCTACCAAAGAGACCACGTTGATTTGGTAATTGAAACGTTGTTCGTTCCTCACGTTCCTGGTGTATTGGAAACATTCTATCTGCATCCATTTCCTCCTGAAGCTGAAATCTGAGGATGATGATGAAAGCTACCCTACAAGCATTTAATTGACAACCTGTGTGTGTGTGTGTGTGTGTGTGTGTGTGTGTGTGTGTGTGTGTGTGTGTGTGTGTGTGTGTGTGTGTGTGTGTGTGTGTGTGTGTGTGTGTGTGTGTCTGTGTGTCTGTGTGTGTGTGTGTGCGTGTGTCTGTGTGTGTGTGTGTGTCCTCTCCTGTGAATGCTCTTGATAACGCCATGCCTTTGATTCGATGTGAGACGGCTTTGGGTCAGCACTGCCATCCACAGAGTGGGGTCGCTCTCATCTCTCTGCAGTGGCTCTCACACACACATCCGTCTGCCATGATGGGGGTGCCGAAAGGACGCTGGTTCGAATCCCTGAGCCGACTAGGTGAAAAATCTGTTGATGAGCCCTTGAGCAAGGCACTTAACCCTAATTGCTCGTGTAAGTCGCTCTGGATAAGAGCGTCTACTAAATGACTAACATGTAATGTGTGTGTGTACACTTCTATGTATTTGTGTGTCTATGTGTGCGTGGCTGACCCCGGGAGGAGCTTAAGCAGGTTTCACCTCACAGCAGGGTTGTGGTCTCACCTCAGTTCCACTGATACACGGAGGCACACTCACATGCACACACATCAGTACGCCATTCTTCCAAACTACCTAGTAAACCAGGTTTATTCTTTCATATTCTTGACAGTTCTGTCGTAAACAGCAGTGTGTGAATGCATGGTTTCTATAATTAGCCAAGTGTGTGTGAGTGTATGTATTCCCTTGTGGTATTGCTCTAATATGTGACAGGGGACCGTCTTTCTGAGGTCTTTTGAAGGATGCATCTGTGCTGGTAGAGAATGGAATGTTTACCTTCGTCAGGCTGCCGCTCTATCACCCTTCTCTACGGTATTTTCTATCCCTCATGCCTTCTCTCCTCTTTCTCTCTCTCGTCTCTTTCCACCTCTCTCTCTCTTTCTACCTAATTTCCTCATTTTCAATCACATTTTTGTTCTGTCTCATTCTGTCTCACAAAGACAAATGGAATGACTGACTGTGACATTGGTTGAGGGTAATAGGCTTATAGCTACTCTAGCTTACGGGCTGCGGTTACTGGCTAGATGGGGTATTTTGTGGCTAATAGGTTCTTCATTATCATTCTCAGGAGAACAGTGTCCCCCCCCCCCTTTTATTTCAATTAATGCACTTTTGAAAGGATAGTGTAATTAGAAAGTGTGTGTGTGTGTTCATGTGTGTGTGCGTGTTTGCATGTGGATATTAGATGAGATAATGCAGTCCTTATCAATCATACCAGTTTCATTAACACCTAATATGGAGCAGTCTCTCTCTCTCTGCAAGTGGACATTCCATTTTTTACCTTTTCCACATAAGAAAACAGTTACACACACACACACACAGCGGGGAGTCCTATGTCCCCCGCTTGGCCTCCTTGTGGTTATTGGATGTGATGTGTTGTTTAGGTGCTGCTGGGAGTGTTGTCTGTGTTTATGCCGCCGTGTGGTTTGTGTGTGTGTGTGTGTGTGCCCGGGGTTGGGGGCTTGTTTGGAAAGAGAAAACACACCCCAGAGTGATGACCTTCATAGGCGACATGTGACAGGAAGGGACTGGACTCCCCATTGCTCTCTGTCTAGCTCCACACACACACACTCAGATATATTTTCACACACACACACACACACACACACACACACACAGCTATATCCAGACCGATACACACACTTTCCTTTAGTGGCCTGTTTTCTCTGTGGCCTCAGTTGATTTTCTAGGTCATCTCCCTCTAAGTGCGAGTGAACAATCAAATGTCTATTTTTTTTCTTCCTTATTATCTCGAAAGAATCCGAGACCTTCGCTGTGGGGATGTGATATGGCTGTGTGTCGTGACAGTGAGCTACAGTGGGGAGAACAAGTATTTGATACACTGCTGATTTTGCAGGTTTTCCTACTTACTTTTTTTGCTTTTCTGATGTATCAAATACTTATGTCATGCAATAAAATGCAAATGAATTACTTAAAAATCATACAATGTGATTTTCTGGATTTTTGGATTCCGTCTCTCACAGTTGAAATGTACCTATGATAAAAATTACAGACCTCTACATGCTTTGTAAGTAGGAAAACCTGCAAAATCGGCAGTGTATCAAATACTTGTTCTCCCCACTGTATGGTCAGTGCGACACCCAGAGACAGAGCCATGCTTGACATTTTTACTGTGGCGCTGGTGAATCTACAGCTCGACCCAGCCCAACCGATCTATTCACTCACCAACCCAGGACCGATGGAGAGTATCACGCGGGCGCGCACACACACACACACACACACACACACACACACACACACACACACACACACACACACACACTTGCTACGATTAAAAAGGTCGGCCAAATACCTACACACTCTGCCCTGGCCACTCGGATTAGGAAAACAATATGGAAGTGTGTGTGTGTGTGTGTGTCTTCTTTCGAGAAGATGGCTTGCACTTTTCAGTTGAGCGAATCATCAGAGAAGTCCATGTTTGGAAAAGGGTTTAATGTAAGCCAACACACTGGTTTAACTCAACAAATACCCCGCCTTTTATCTTCCCACACACACAATTGTAGGCTATATGAATAGTGAGGTAAATAGATACATAGTAAATATATTCACATTGGTGTCATTGTCTCTCTATGGCTGTACCAAGGGGTGTTCGTTATTACATTGGAAATAACCCATTTTACAGTAGGCTTGATGTATTATCAGAATGTTTTATTAGAATGCACTGGACTGTCATCCAGCTAACTTCAAAGATGAAATCACATAAAGACAGTGGTTTTTTATTCTTCTCTCATTTTCTCCGGAGAGTTTTTCCAGAGCTTGGCTGTGACACATGTTGGTTGCTAGGAGTCGTGGGGAAATCATGGAATAGTGGAACATTCCGTTGTTATGGTGACACTTTCTTTAACGGCACACCTTACATTGTCAGCGTCACACACGCTTGGGCTGTCACGGTCATGGAATTTTGAATGATGGGTTTTTGGTCAGCCAACTGGCTGCGGTCAACGTAATATCCATTCAAATAGCAGCAACAACAACAAATGACCTCCGCTCCTGACTGCATCAGCTGGTGCTGCTGCAGGGAGGGGACGTTGCCTAGGCAACCGAAGACATCTACAACATCTTGCTTGTTGCAGCAAGGAACCACATTTTTGCAACGCTTTGACCATAGAGATAGATCTAGACACACACACACACACACACTCATAATCAGATATGAGGGAACGTTTCCATGATTTAGGATTATGCTAATAGGATGTATCATTAATATACCAAGGGGGTGGGGGGTACTGCCTCACCTCTCCAAAAATGACCCAATGATGTCATCGCCCAAATCTGCATTCACTTTTCATTCTCTCCCTTTGCCTTGTGATTAGAGAGTGTCTTTTAATGCGTTTAGGCTACGGCTCTGCTGTTGCTGTTATCCCTTCACACTGAACTTTAGCTCCAGAGAAGATTAATCCTCTATCATTTGCATAAGCTCTGTAGCCTGATATAGAGTAAGATTGTTAGTACATTAGGGCCTATCTCTATTCGTGGTCTAGTCTCCTCTCACTGGGCACAGATCCATAAGAATCCGAGACCTGAGAAAGCATCTAGTGTCGCTTTGTGTTACATGCTACGTGCCACAGACAACATCATGTTTGATCCTGCTTTTAACTGTGCCAGTGTCATTTGGAATACAAAAGGGCACAGAGAGAGAGAGAGAGAGGTGGAGAGATGGAGAGATGACATGCGCAGGGTAGTGCAGTCCCGAATGGCTCATCCTTTCCTAGAAGAAATCTAACACATGAGTGGCCCAGAGCCCGACAGTCTCGAACACACACACACACACACACAGTCTTGAACGATTAACTTTGTGGGGGGACACAATTCATTCCCATTCAAAATATTATTTTCCCTAACCCTAAAGCAAACCCTAGCTCCTAATACTAAACTTAATTCTAACCCTAAACCTCCTAGAAAAAGCGCTTTGACCTTGTGGGGACTAACAACATGTCCCCAGTTGGTCAAATGTTTGTTTGTTTCTATTCTTGTGGGGACACGCACGCACGCACGCACGCACAAACACACACACTCAGAGCTATTTACACACACACACACTCAGAGCTATTTACACACACACAAACTTTTTTGTGTAACAATGTGTATCTCAGCAGTTGGTCTTGGTCTGCACAGTGTGTATGACTGTATGGGGTGCATTGCAGGCGTCTACAGTGGCTACAACTCTCACTCTAGTCCTCTCATCCAGTCTTACAAAACTGGGAGGAGGGAGGGAGGGAGAATGAAGAAGGAGGGTGGCAGTGGAGACGAGAGAGAGAGAGAGGTAGAGAGAGAGAATGCCTAAGGCTGTCATCCAAACATGTCTGTCCTCCACTATCCCTAAGCCACACCTGCTACAGGGCCAATACTGGGGAGGGAGATAGAGAGGAGGAGGAATAGAGAGAGTGCCGTCACAGGCAGAGCGGTCGCCGACGCGAGTGGTCCTCCGTTGCTGTTCTCTCGTTTTTTTCTTTTCTTCTTCCTTTCCCTCGTTCCCTTCTTCCTCCTCATTTCCTCAAGGGAAGCAAAGAGTTTTTCCGTCTCTCATCCGGAGGAGATAATTAACTCCGCTAAACCAGGAAGAGAATACGAATACTCACTGAATCCGGGGAAATGGAACACTGCCAGCTCCTCCGTCAGAGTACAGGGAATTCCCAATAAGAGACTGGGAATACCGGTATTCCTAATAAACCAGAGCAGGGAACAGGTGGGATCTTAGGGAGGGAGCTGGACCTGGACTATTGCTCCCACTGTCGGATAGAGACTCCACTGATCCCTCCTCTTATAGATAGGAGCGTCAGGATTCAGAAAGACCACACGGACACTTCCCAACACATTGACTGTGTCCCATTATCCCACTCTTTTATTCCAGCTGGTAAGACTGTTTGCTTACTGGGAGGACAGCGTCGGCTTAACTGCTTGAGTGTGGTCGGACATTACCGTGTGTGTGTGTGTGTCTGAGACTATTTGGTGCCCCGGAGGAAGATGCCTGCCATTCTGCTGGCCTCTAAGATGAAGTCGGGACTGCCCAAGCCGGTGCACAGCGCTCTGCCCATTCCACAGGTGCCCTCGCGACCCCTCACCCTGCCCCTACCACTGCCCGTGCCCCTCAAGCCCTCCGACAGACACGTTCTCACGGTGGGCCCCCAGGGGGGCTCGGGACACCACCAGGGGCGCCCCAAAACCAGGCGCGCTCCAGCGACAGACGGTGGTATTGACACTCAGGTTAGAGAGCGCTTCGTCGTTCTCGTCTTCTGTCACTCCGGTTTTCCTCTCTTTCTCCCTTTGCCTCCATCCCTCCTCGCTCTGCTGTCTGTCTCTCTCTATCACTCCCTTTATCCCACACCTCCTCCTCTCGCTCTCCCTAGCTCTATTCCACAAAGGTATGTGTGTTTGCTCTGCTGTTTTCACTGTGTAATAGGAAGTATCTGTGGGTGGGTGGTTCTGCATTGATGTGTTGCCCCTTCAGGGAAGTGATGTGATTCCTTGAATGCATGCTCTTGAAGGGGAGGCTGCCTCCGTGAATGTAAAAGTGTCTTGGCATTTGACTCTGCCAGTGTCCAGGCAGGCTAGCAAGGCAAACTGACTCTCAGGATAGCAGGGGGTGGATGTTTTGGTTTGTTTGTGAATTATGGGTCTGCTTAGCAACGCTGCAGAAATGCCTCCGTGGAGAGAGCGATCCCTTGAATGCCATGTAAGGCTGTGCAGTGGGGGGAACGAGACGCAAGCGTGTTTGTGTGTGCGTGCGTGTGCGCATTTGAGTGTGTTCCGAGCAAGTGCTTGGCAACGTGTCCGTACCAAAACGTGACTTGGAGCGACTTTTAAAAATAGAGCAGAAATATCGTCTCCATAACATTTTAATAACACACTGTCCACAATTCATCCCTTTCGTTATTACATGTACCTTACTGATTGTGTGGTGTGTTAAGGTAGCTCATCGCGTTTTCTCTCTCTGTCTCTCTGTCTCTGTGTGTGTGACGTTGATACGGCAGCAGTCCTCACCATCAACTGGCTAGATTAACCCCTGATCACCCACATTTCTGTTGTGACTCGGGGATATGGAGGTGGTATGGTTTAACCCTACAGAATATCAACTGCTAGGAAAGGATGAGCCATTCGGGACTGCACTACCCTGCTCATGTCATCATATTTTCCTCTCTCTCTCTCTCTCTCTCTCTCTCTCCCTCTCTCTCTCCATATGCACCTTTTTCAAGATTCAGATCAGGTTGTGTGTGTGTGTGTGTGTGTGTGTTTGTGTGTGTGTGTGTGTTGTAGTTCCTTCTTTACTGGAGGGTTGTGTATTTTAGGTGGCTGGTTCTTTGCTGGGGTGACATTAGCTCAGTCTAACAGAGAGAGACAGCCATGCCACTGCTGTTACTATAGGCCATGGATCACTACACACAGGCTGCAGCTGCGTGTGCATGTGTTTAGAGTCTACGTGTGTTAGTCGAGTCTCCAAAAAAGCGAGACATCTCCATCCAGTCCTGTCAGAGGGTGCTGTGTGGTGGCCCAATCCCTATGAGACCTGTAGACTTTGCCTCTGTACCAGAATTCAGTAGTTAATCTACCCAGGCCAACCATGGTTTCCTTCACTACAGCCTAATTACACAGACTAATTGCCTGGGAACAGCATGCTTCCCTCAGCCTCATCAATTTCTTCTCCCTTTTCCTCTCTCCCCCGTTGTCTTTACTCTTTTCTCCTCTCCTTTCCTCCCCATAGGAGAGCAGAGGCAAGAGAGTTGGGAACAGAACATTTGTATTTGGTCCAGAGATAACACAATTCTCCATGGCTGCGTGGGGTCTGGCCATGGCCTCTCTCTGCTCTCTCTATCCCCTCCTGGGTAAATCCGATCACAGTCTCTGATGGACAGACACTAACCAGGTGATAAAGAGGGAATTAGATGATAAACTCTAGAGGGTTCTGATTGCTGTGGGGCTTCCATTCTTCGAATAATTGTATATTTCTCTTGCTCCATCTCTCGCTGTTTGCCTCCGACTCTTTCGGGCCCCCTCATTCTCTCTCCCTTTCTCCTTCAATTTTCTTGGATTAATATGTTATTTAACTTGTCTGTCCTCGTTTGCAACACTCATTTCCCGGGTTCCAAACTGCCTCTGGAAGCAAGACCTGTTTGTTGGGAGCTTCATGAAATGGGTTTCCATGGCCGAGCAGCCACACACAATCCTACGATCACCATGCGCAATGCCAACCGTCGGCTGGAGTTGTGTAAAGCTCGCTGCCACTGGACTCTGGAGCTGTGGAAATGCGTTCTCTGGAGGGAAGAATCACTCTTCACCATCACGCAGTCCGACAGACAAATCTGGGTTTGGCGGATGCCAGGAGAAGGCTACCTGCCCAAATGTATAGTGCCCACTGTAAAGTTTGGTGGAGGAGGAATAATGGTCTGGAGCTGTTTTTCATTGTTCGGGCTAGGCCCTTTAGTTCCAGTGAAGGGAAATCTTAACGCTACAGCATACAATGACATTCTAGACGATTCTGTGCTTCCAACTTTGTGGCAACAGTTTGAGGAAGGCCCTTTCCTGTTTCAGCATGACAATATCCCCGTCCACAAAGAGCCCGCAGCAAATGTTCCAACATCTAGTGGAACGCCTTCCCAGAAGAGTGGAGGCTGTTATTGCAGCAAAGTGGGGACCAACACCATATCAATCCCCATGATTTTGGAATGAGATTTTCGACAAGCAGGTGTCTGCATACCTTTGGTCATGTAGTGTAGATTGTCAATGATTGAGGGGGACATTAGCTGTAATCTGGGATTAGGAAGAGAGGAGTATCAGTCATATACCAGACCACATGACCCCTCGCTGTCATATGTACTGTTTGTAAAATATAGTCTACACATGCACACACACACACACACATGCACTCACCGTCCCAGACCAGTTGGGTTAAATGGGGAAATGTCTACAAGTTTCTAAAACGCAGATTCACACACTCTCTTCTCTCTGAAAGTGCTCTCTGAGATCATGCATAATGCAGAGAGACGGAGAGAGCGACGTGGTTGACCAGATGGCCATAAATATATACCGCACATAGCGTGTGTGTGTGTGCACCTTTACATGTGTGTATGTGTATCTCTCGAATGAAAATGTTTGAGATACAAGTGCATCGGCCCGCGAACCCCAAACCAATCCAAATCGTAGCATGCACTGGCCAGAAAATCGATTCAAATGTTTCGAATCGCCGGTTCGCTCAAATGTTTTGCTGATATTACATTCGTTCTTACCTCTACCTTCCGAAAATACCTCCCGTATTTTGTGTCGAACTGCATGTCACTGTGTTGACAGTAATGTTGCATGCCGAACAACCCCAGGCAATATCCCAGAAGAGTGGGATATAGTCAAACTCAAAGATTAACCTGTGCGCTGTGCCCCAGTTTCGCTCGCTGAACAACGAGAGCTCGCCAGCCGTTTGCTGGTTTATTGTTATCTATGTGCTGTTGAAAATTGTGTTTAACAGGAACAGGTGTTGTGCTGGAAAATCTCCCCCCTGCCAGAATCCCCCCCCCCCCCCCTCGCGTGAACGCGCGCACACACTCAATTCTTCATTGCAGTGACTTGCTTGCTAGTTGACATTTCTGCTCTTCTCTCCGTTGTCAGTTTAGTCTATATTTCACTGATTTTAGTAGCAGAACGCATTTTTACAGACGAATACACTTAAAACAAATTGCCAAACCGAAAATGGCAGACATTACTAGTGCCTCCCCCGCAATCGAACCGCCATAAAAATAAAAATAATGAAACGCAGGTTAACGTAATCATTGACAGCTGCCTTGAAGGACACACACAACATGCTTTCTGCTACGAAGATCAGTGAAATGTAGGCTAAACTGACAACGGAGTGAAGAGCAGAAATCTCAACTAGCAAGCAAGTTGCAGCATTGAAGAATTGAGTGTGTGCGTGTTCACGCGAATGGGTAGGGGGGATTCTGTCGGGGGGGGGGGGGGATTCTCCGGCTCACAACGGAAGAAAAGTAAGCTACCCGAGGCACAACTCACGTCTGTCTACATGCTGAACGGGGTTTACAATATATTTTATTTTGATTGTTGAAGTTCACCATCAGCAATAGTTTTGGTAGTTTTGCTTAAACTATCAGTGTATATGTAAATGTTTTGATATAACGAGGACAACAAGCACTTTTGTGCAGCGCACTGTATGGTTGAAGCAAGAGGAGAAGAGAAGATTACTCTCTAAAAACTCCCTAAACAGTCAAAACCATTCGATTTTGAGACCGGGTGAATCCAAAGTCCTATATATTAATTGGCCATGTCATAGCTAATTTGTAAATGATAAATATTGATACATTACTAGCTAAAACACTTAATCTCCAAAAATGACAACTTAGTTAGTGGGTGCTGGTGATTTCAGAACCAAAGTGCGGGAGACAAAAATAAAAGGGAACATTGTCCCCCTAATCTGATAGTGACCGATGCCTTTATGGCTCAGCTCAGGTGCCTACATAGTACATACGCCATAGACATATATACAAAAGTATGTGGACACCCCTTAAAATTAGTAGATTCAGTTATTTCAGCAACACCATTGCTGACAGGTGTATAACACCGAGCACACAGCCATGCAATCTCCATAGACAAACATTGCCAGTAGAATGGTCTTACTGAAGAGCTCAGGTACTTTCAACATGGCACCGTCATAGGATGCCACCTTTCCAACAAGTCAGTTTCGTCAAATTTCTGCCCTGCTAGGGCTGCCCCAGTCAACTGTTAGTGCTGTTATTGTGAAGTAGAAATGTCTAGGAGCGACAACGGTTTAGAAGCGAAGTGGTAGGCCACACAAGCTCACAGAAAGGGACCACCGACTGCTGAAGTGAGTAAAAATGTTGTCTGTCCTCAGTTGCAACACTCACTACCGAGTTCCAAACTGCTTCTGGAAGCAACGTCAGCACAAGAACTGTTCGTCGGGAGCTTCATGAAATGGTCTTCCATGGCCGAGCAGCCACACACCAGCCCAAGATCACCATGCGCAATGCCAAGTGTCAGCTGGAGTGGTGTAAAGCTCGCCGCCATTGGACTCGGGAGCAGTGGAAACGCATTCTCTAGAGTGATCACCATATGGCAGTCCGATGGACGGATCTGGGTTTGGCAGATGCCAGGAGAACGCTACCTGCCCCAATGCATAGTGCCAACTGTAAAGTTTGGTGGAGGAGGAATAATGGTCTGGGGGCTGTTTTTTGTTGTGGTAATTTACACACACACACACACAGAAGTCAGCTCAGACAGATCCATCTCAGAGAGACCCAGCTTATGAGCTCCATCAGCAGCAGATTTTGAATTTTAGATTTGGAAAATGATCATGCAACAAATGTTGGTGCATCAAATCGTATCACGTCGAACCGAATCGCAACGACTCGTCCTCTAATCAAACCTAACCGCACTGAATCGTTTTAAAACCAAAACGTATCGTTGCTGTATCGGAGCCTATGTATCTCGATACGTATAGAATTGTCTTGAAAGGAAAATATGCACATCCCTAGTCTTTATGAGAGAGGGAAATCATCTTTCCAGGCAAATGACTTGGCACACTGACATATTTGCTTGCAATGAACAGTACACATGCAGACTCTACTGGCCTCTAGTGGTGTGCATACGTTATGTACTGCATCACCTCTCCCTCTGTTGCTGAGCAGTGAATACAGCCAGAGTGGCACAATTGCCAAACCGGCAGGAAGGAGGTAGTCAAGGCCATCAATGCTCTGTGTGTGTGTGTGTGTGTGTGTGTGTGTGTGTGTGTGCACGCTTGCGTGCGTGTGTTTGTCACAGTCAAAGGGCGTCACTGCCACTCCTTGTCTATGGTGTATAAATGCTGTTCACTATACAAAACATTGCCTGTGTATTTAGAGAATGCCTCTGAACGAGGATGTGTGTTGTGTATAAGGTGAAAGGAGAATGTGTGTGTGTGTGTGTGTGTGCGGGGGCGGGGTGTTTGTCTTCACTATGCATTCATAGCACTTCTTTACAGAGTATTTTCAGGAGTGTGTTTTCTTTGATCTCCAGGGAGCACATCACCCCCCCCCCCCCTTTCTCCCCTATTGTTTCTCTGCCTCTTTCACTTCCTCCTCTCCTTTCCCTCTTTCCCTCCCTCAATATCTAACTGCAATGTTGCTGGTTCATTTATCCTTGGCTGTGGAAGTGACTGTATACGGCCTTGTTATTCTTATTGTGTAACTTTTATTCTTACTTTTTTTTATTTTAGTCTTCTTGGTAAATGTTTTCTTCTTCTTGAACAGCACTATTGGTTAAGGGCTTGTAAGTCAGCATTTCACGGTAAAGTGTACACTTGTTGTATTCGGCGAATGTGACAAATACAATTTGATTTGACAGAGAGAGGAGGTTGGAAAAAAGCACAATGGCAGTAGCTTCTAGGGGCGTCGAGGATGCTGAACACCTCAGTCTGCTTATGGGGAAGAAGAAGTTAGAACGTATCGATAATCTTAGAAATTGTTGCATGTTGTGTTTATATTTTTGGAGACAATGAACCTTCCTCCTTTCAGCCATACACACATTTTTGTAATTATATCTTATTCCATTTCTCCATTTGTAGCATTGATCTGTCTGTCACAGTTAGGGTGGTAAGTGAACCTTGCCTATTGTGGCAGCTTGTCATAGACCTTTCTGATGGACATGTCCGCACACACACACACACACACACACACACACACACACACATGGCAGGTGCAGCGAAATGCTTGTGTTACTAGCTCCAGCAGTGCAGTAGAAGGTCTTGCAAATACAATACAAATGTCTATTTCTTATTTTATCGAGTGAGAGTGAGAATATAAAGACTTTATGTGATGTGTATAATTTGGAAAATATTTGTGTTTCTTTTTTTTCATTTTATATACTTTCACATACTCTGGATAGGTGCAGTGAAATGTGTTGTTTTACATGGTCCCCCGTAGTAGTACAGCGTCCCTGGAGCAAATGAGGGTGTTATGTACAGTAGTAAGTATATTAAGGTATGTCGACAATATAGTATATACAGTATCATTCAAAAGTTTGGACACACACATTCAAGGGTTTTTCATTATTTTGTACTATTTTCTACATTGTAGAATAATAGTGAAGACATCAAAAGTGTGAAATAACACATATGGAATTATGTAGTAACCAAAAAGTGTTAAACAAAACAAAATATATTTGAGATTGTTCAAAGTAGCCACCTTTTTCCGTAATAACAGCTTTGCACACTCTTGGCATTCTCTCGACCAGCTTCAAGAGGTAGTCACCTGAAATGCATTTCAATTAACAGGTGTGGCTTGTTAAAAGTTAATTTGTGGAATTTCTTTCCGTCTTAATGCGTTTGAGCCAATCACTTGTGTTGTGACAAGGTAGGGTTGGTATACAGAAGATAGTCCTATTTGGTAAAAGACCAAGTCCATATTATATCAAGAACAGCTCAAATAAGCAAAGAGAAACGACAGTCCATCATTACGTTAAGACATGAAGGTCAGTCAATCTGGAAAATGTCAAGAACTTTTGAAGTTTCTTCAAGCACAGTCACAAAAACCATCAAGCACTATGATGAAACTGGCTCTCACGAGGACCGCCACAGGAAAGGAAGACCCAGAGTTGCTTCTGCTGCAGAGGATAAGTTCATTAAATAAATGCTTCACAAAGTTCAAGTAACAGACACATCTCAACATCAACTGTTCAGAGGAGAGTGTGAATCAGGCCTTCATGGTCGAATTTCTGCAAAGAATTGACTACTAAAGGACACCAATAAGAAGAAGAGACTTGCTTGGGCCAGGAAACATGACCAATGGACATTAGACCGGTGGAAAACTGTCCTTTCGTCTGATGAGTCCAAATTTGACATTTTTGGTTCCAACCGCCGTGTCTTTGTGAGACGCAGAGTAGGTGAACGGATGATCTCCGCATGTGTGGTTCCCACCGCGAAGCATGGAGGAGGAGGTGTGATGGTGTGGGCAGGGGCGTTGCCCATGAAAAAAACTTACCGTGCCCCTAACATAGAAATCAGAATGTTTCAGATTAAAATAACGTACTGAACAATGTTAGTACATTTAATAACTGTAAGCTTCTGCTGCTCTATACGTGCAGATTCTAGTTTCCACCTTCATCCTCTGCCTATATTAACATTAGGAACCAAAAATGTTTGCAATACTGTTAACAAAAACTGTCTGTGTCATGAGATTTTTATGACGCTTTATTACACTGCTCAAAAAAATAAAGGGAACACTTTAAACAAGTCAATCACACTTCTGTGAAATCAAACTGTCCACTTAGGAAGCAACACTGATTGACAATACATTTCACATGTTGTTGTGCAAATGGAATAGACAACAGGTGGAAATTATAGGCAATTAAGCAAGACACCCCCAATAAAGGAGTGGTTGTGCAGGTGGTGACCACAGACCACTTCTCAGTTCCTATGCTTCCTGGCTGATGTTTTGGTCACTTTTGAATGCTGGCGGTGCTTTCACTCTAGTGGTAGCATGAGACGGAGTCTACAACCCACACAAGTGGCTCAGGTAGTGCAGCTCATCCAGGATGGCACATCAATGCGAGCTGTGGCAAGAAGGTTTATTGTGTCTGTCAGTGTGTCCAGAGCATGGAGGCGCTACCAGGAGAAAGGCCAGTAGATCAGGAGACGTGGAGGAGGCCGTAGGAGGGCAACAACCCAGCAGCAGGACCGCTACCTCCGCCTTTGTGCAAGGAGGAGCAGGAGGAGCACTGCCAGAGCCCTGCAAAATGACCTCCAGCAGGCCACAAATGTGCATGTATCTACTCAAACGGTCAGAAACAGACTCCATGAGGGTGGTATGAGGGCCCGACGTCCACAGGTGGGGGTTGTGCTTACAGCCCAAAACCGTGTAGGACGTTTGGCATTTGCCAGAGAACACCAAGATTGGCAAATTCTCCACTGGCGCCCTGTGCTCTTCACAGATGAAAGCAGGTACACATGTGACAGACGTGACAGAGTTTGGAGACGCCGTGGAGAATGTTCTGCTGCCTGCAACATCCTCCAGCATGACCGGTTTGGCGGTGGGTAAGTCATGGTGTGGGGTGGCATTTCTTTGGGGAGCTGCACAGCCCTCCATGTGCTCGCCAGAGGTAGCCTGACTGCCATTAGGTACCGAGATGAGATCCTCAGACCCCTTGTGAGACCATATGCTGGTGCGGTTGGCCCTGGGTTTCTCCTAATGCAAGACAATGATAGACCTCATGTGGCTGGAGTGTGTCAGCAGGTTCCTGCAAGAGGAAGGCATTGATGCTATGGACTGGCCCGCCCGTTCCCCAGACCTGAATCCAATTGAGCACATCTGGGACATCTCGCTCCATTCACCAACGCCACGTTGCACCACAGACTGTCCAGGAGTTGGCGGATGCTTTAGTCCAGGTCTGGGAGGAGATCCCTCAGGAGACCATCTGCCACCTCATCAGGAGCATGCCCAGGCGTTGTAGGGAGGTCATACAGGCACGTGGAGGCCACACACACTACTGAGCCTCATTTTGACTTGTTTTAAGGATATTACATCAAAGTTGGATCAGCCTGTAGTGTGGTTTTCCACTTTAATTTTGAGTGTGGCTCCAAATCCAGACCTCCATAAGTTGATAAATTTGATTTCCATTGATTAATTTGTGTGATTTTGTTGTCTGCACATTCAACTATGTAAAGAAAAAAGTATGTAATAAGAATATTTCATTCATTCAGATCTAGGATGTGTTATTTTAGTGTTCCCTTTGTTTTTTTGAGCAGTGTATAAATAACCATACAATTGGTGACGTAGTTTTTAATATGTGGCATTGTATTCCGTTTTAATGAAGAAATTACCAATGATCCATGTTTAAGATTAAATAATTTATTTACCAATTTTTATTAACAAGGCTAACCCTCTTCTGCCCTATGCATAATTCCTAAATATACACCTAAATAACACACACAAAATTGTAACGGTTTTCTTGAGTCGAAGGAGAGGCGGACCAAAACGCAGCGTGGTTATTATTCATGGTTCTTTAATCAAGAAACTATACATGAATAGACTAACAAAACAAGAAATGTGAACAACCAAAACAGCCCTATCTGGTGCAAACACAGAGACAGGAACAATCACCCACAAACCCCAACACCAAACAGGCTACCTAAATATGGTTCCCAATCAGAGACAATGACTAACACCTGCCTCTCATTGAGAACCATATCAGGCCAAACACAGAAACAGACAAATATAGAATGCCCACTCAGATCACACCCCGACCAAACAAAACATAGAAACATACAAAGCAAACTATGGTCAGGGTGTGACAAAAATAAAGAAAATCCTGAACCATGTGGACTGCAAACGTAAATAGGGTACCTACAGAGAAACTGCAACTGTAGTGTCAAGACATTATGTGGGCATTCCTGAGTAAGTTCAACAGAAGATAAACCATAGCAGATAATACTCTGAAACAGTATCTTGTGATGGTTGGGTAGAGATTCCTGATCTGATTGTGGTTATACGTATTCATTTTCATCACAGATTTAAAAACAAATGATAGACAAATAATTCTCTAAACATTTAGGGGCCCCTACCAGGCTAGGTGTAACAGGGTGAGTGACGGGTTGCCCGGAAGTCAGGCGCAGGAGAGCGGAGATGGGTGATAACAGGAGAACTTTAATGTACACCCTGGCCCAAAGGCACAGGCAAGGCAGCACAAAGCACAACCACGGTAACATGAACCGGATTAAACAAAACAAACAAACCTAGATTAGAAACAAACCTAGAGCAAGCCAGCCTGTTACGTAACACCCTACACAAAGAACAATTCCACACACAGACATGGGGGAAACAGAGGGTAATATACATTTAGTCTGATGGGGGAATGTGAACCAGGTGTGCGGGAAAACAAGACAAAACAAATGGAAAATGAAAGGTGGAGCGGCGATGGCTAGAAGACCGGTGACGTCGATTGCCGACCGCCGCTCGAACAAGGAGAGGGACCGATTTCGTCGGAAGTCGTGACACTAGGGCACCATGAATCATTCATGTCCCCCCCCCCTTAACAACACCCTTGGGTGTGGGGGTGCTTTTCGGGTGACACTGTCTCTGATTTATTTAGAATTTAAGGCACACTTAACCAGCATGGCTACCATAGCATTCTGCAGCGATACGCCATCCCATGTGGTTTGGGTTTAGTGGGACTATCATTTGTTTTTCAACAGGACAATGACCCAACACACCTCCAGGCTGTGTAAGGGCTATTTGACCAAGAAGGAGAGTGATGGAGTGCTGCATCAGATGACCTGGCCTCCACAGTCACCCGACCTCAACCCATTTGAGATGGTTTGGGATGAGTTGGACCGCAGAGTGAAAGAACAGCAGCCAACAAGTGCTCAGCATAGGTGGGAAATCCCTCAAGACTGTTGGAAAAGCATTCCAGGTGAAGCTGGTTGAGAGAATGCCAAGAGTGTACAAAGCTGTAATCAAGGCAAAGGGTGGCTACTTTGAAGAATCTCAAATATAAAATATATGTTCATTTGTTTAACACTTTTTTGGTTACTACGTGATTCCACATGTGTTATTTCATAGTTTTGATGTCTTCACTATTATTCTACAATGTAGAAAATAGTAAAAAAATAAGAAAAACCCTTCAATGAGTAGGTGTGTCCAATCTTTTTTCTGATACTGTACACAGTGAGTAAACAACAGTATATAAACAGACTATGAGGGACACGTGCACACACACACACACACACACACACACACACACACACACACACACACACACACACATCCATCTGCCAGCAGTGTGATAGGGAGGTCTTATCTTAATAAGCATTTCTCCAGATAAAGGCTTTGAGTCTGCCTTTATGAAAAGCCTGGTTCTCATTAAGAGTCATAACCAAGGCTTAGGGCTTATCTATGTTAGTGTCTGAATGAAAAGCACACCGCAATGACCGCCTATTGGAGAGGTTTAATTTCTCCCAGTATTTGCTCAAATGATCTCAAAGCAAGTATCGATTCATGATGTAGAGGGACCTTCAGTTAAGAGAGAACGAGCTTTGCTGAGAGCAATATTAAAATCTTAACTACATTTCTTTATTATTGTCTGGGATGTCGGAAGGCTAGATATTCATCTATCTCTCCGCGTGAGATTTAGCATCGGCACGGAGTTCCATTAATCAAACCATTAGATTAGAGCATGCATAATGTGTTGATAATGACTCTCGTCATTTGAATTATTGTAATTGGGTCTAATTTAATTCACACTCAATTTAATTCTCAGACTTTGAACTTGATCAGGTGCTGGGTTCAGAGAGCGGCTAAGTTTTTGATTGGTGGCATTTGTGAATATATTACCATGTGGATTCATATCTAATTAATTGACCCTAATGGAATGATATTGATTGGCGGTAGATGTTTCTCTCCGCTACTCCCTTCATCCTCCATACTCTCTTTACAATCAACAGCCTTGGAACCCTCTTAACCTCTAGTATTGTCTCAGGGACCATTGACTTTAATGGTGCCCGTATTTTACCAGTTGTTTAGGCCTTCTAGAGACACATAGGGCCCAGTGGGTGAGAATGAAAGGGAAGAGGGATTGGACTCTATTTCCTGCTGCATTAGATTGCTAATTTCCCCTCACAGTGGATAAACTGGCTGGAGGTCTGGCTGACTTCATTGCTTTTTACCATGACAAAGGGGAAGGAGAAGGGGAATGCATTCCCATATCAAATAAAATTGTATTTGTCACATGCAGTGTAAGACCTTACAGTGAAATGATTACTTACCTTTAACCAACAATGCAAGTTTTAAAAAACAAAATACACCTAAAAAATAAATGAAATTAAATTTAAGAGCAGCAGTAAAAATAACAATTGTGAGGCTATATACCGGAACAGAGTCAATGTGCGGGGGCACCGGTTAGTCGAGGTAATTGAGTTAATACTGTATGTACATGTAGGTAGAGTTATTAAAGTGACTTTGCATAGGAAATAAGCAGAGAGTAGCAGCAGCGTAAAAGAGGGGGGGGGACAATGCAAATAGTCTGGGTATCCATTTGATTAGATGTTCAGTAGTCTTATGACTTGGGGGTAGAAGCTGTTAAGAAGCCTCTTGGACCTAGACTTGGCGCTCCGGTACTGCTTGCCGTGCGGTAGCAGAGAGAACAGTCTATGACTGGGGTGGCTGGAGTTTTTGACAATATTTATGGCCTTCCACTGACACCGTCTGGTATAGAGGTCCTGAATTGCAGGAAGCTTGGCTCCAGTGATGTACTGGGCCGTACGCACTATCCTCTGTAGTGCCTTGCGGTCAGAGGCCGAGCACTTGCCATACCAGGCAGTGATGCAACCAACCAACCAGTCATGCTCTCGATGGTGCAGCTGTAGAAACTTTTGAGGATCTGAGGACCCATTGCAAATCTTCTCAGTCTCCTGAGGGGGAATAGATTGTGTCGTGCCCTCTTCACGACTGTCTTTGTGTGCTTGGACCATGTTAGTTTGTTGGTGATGTGGACACCAAGGAACTTGAAGCTCTCAACCTGCTCCACTACAGCCCCGCTGATGAGAATGGGGGTGAACTCAGTCCTCCTTTTCCTGTAGTCCACAATCATCTCCTTTGTCTTGATCACGTTACGGGAGAGGTTGTTGTCCTTGCACCACAAGGCCAGGTCTCTGGCCTCCCTATAGGCTGTCTCGTCACTGTCGGTGATCAGGCCTACCACTGTTGTGTCATCAGCAAACTTAATGGAGTCGTGCCTGGCCATGCAGTCATGAGTGAACAGGGAGTACAGGAGGGGACTGAGCACGCACCCCTGAGGGGTCCCTGGGTTGAGGATCAGCGTGTTGGATATGTTGTTACCTACCCTTACCAACTGGGGGTGGCCTGTCAGGAAGTCCAGGATCCAGTTGCAGTAGGAGGTGTTTAGTCCCAGGATCCTTAGCTTAGTGATGAGCTATGAGGGCTTTATGGTGTTGAACGCTAAGCTGTAGTCAATGAATAGCATTCTCAAATAGGTGTTCCTTTTGTCCAGGTGTGAAAGGGCAGTGTGGAGTGCAATAGAGATTGCATCATCTGTGGATCTGTTGCGGTGGTATGCAAATTGGAGTGGGTCTAGGGTTTCTGGGATAATGGTGTTGATGTGAGCCATGACCAGCCTTGTGAGCCATGACCAGCCTTTCGTAGCACTTCATGGCTACAGATGTGAGTGGTAGTAGCCTAGTGGTTAGAGCGTTGGACTAGTAACCGAAAGGTTGCAATATCGAATCCCTGAGCTGACAAGGTAAACATCTGTTGTTTTGTCCCTGAACAAGGCATTTAACCCACTGTTCCTAGGCCGTCATTGAAAATAAGTATTTGTTCTTAACTGACTTGCCTAGTTAAAT
Source organism: Oncorhynchus mykiss (assembly GCF_057628025.1). Classification (NCBI taxonomy): domain Eukaryota; kingdom Metazoa; phylum Chordata; class Actinopteri; order Salmoniformes; family Salmonidae; genus Oncorhynchus; species Oncorhynchus mykiss. The sequence goes on along the minus strand of NC_143047.1, from coordinate 7,099,624 downwards.
AAGGGTTAAAACAAATAGGCAGGTTACCATAATTTTCTTGGGTTCAGGGACTATGGTGGTCTGCTTGAAACATGTTCGTATTACAGATTCAGACAGGGAGATTTTGAAAATGTCAGTGAAGACACTTGCCAGTTGGTCAGCGCATGCTCAGAGTACACGTCCTGGTAATCAGTCTGAATGTTGACCTGTTTAAAAGTCTTACTCACATCGGCTACGGAGAGTGTGATCACACAGTCGTCTGGAACAGCTGATGCTCTCATGCATGTTTCAGTGTTACTTGCATCGATGCGAGCATAAAAGTAATGTAGCTCTTCTGGTAGGCTTCTGGTAGGCTTGTAGGCTGCGCTTCCCTTTGTAGTCTGTAATAGTTTGCAAGCCCTGCCACATCTGACGAGCATCGGAGCCGGTGTAGTACGATTCGATCTTAGTCCTGGTTCGTCGGGGGGGTATAGGGGGATTCCTTATAAGCTTCCGGGTTAGAATCCCGCTCCTTGAAAGCGGCAGCTCTACCCTTTAGCTCAATGTGGATGTTGCCTGTAATCCATAGCCTCTGGTTGCGGTATGTACGTATAGTCACTGTAGGGACGATGTCATTGATGCACTTATTGCTGAAGCCAGTGACTGATGTGGTGTAATCCTCAATGCCATCGGAGGAATCCCAGAATATATTCCAGTCTGTGCTAGCAAAACAGTCTTGTAGTTTAGCATCTGCTTCATCTGAGCACCTTTTTTTTATTGACTGAGTCACTGGTGCTTGCTGTTTTAATTTGTTCTTGTAAGCAGGAATCAGGAGGATAGAATTATGATCAGATTTGCCAAATGGAGGGCGAGGGAGAGCTTTGTACGGGTCTCTGTGTGTGGAGTAAAGGTGGTCTAGAGTTTATTTTCCATCTGGTTGCATATTTAACATGCTGGTAGAAATTAGGTCAAACTGATTTAAGCTTCCCTGCTTTAAAGTCCCCGGCCATTAGGAGCGCTGCCTCTGGATGAGCGTTTTCCTTTTTGCTTATAGCCCTATACAGCTCATTGAGTGCGGTCTTAGTGCCAGCATCGGTCTGTGGGGGTAAAGAGACAGCTACGAAGAATATAGATGCAAACTCTCTTGGTAGATAGTGTGGTCTGCAGCTTATCATGACATACTCTGCCTCAGATGAGCAAAACCTAGAGACTACCATAGATATTGTTCACCAGCTGTTGTTTACAAATATACATAGACCACCCCTTGCCACCCCTTGTCTTACCAGAGGCTGCTCTTCTATCCTGCCGATACAGTGTATAACCCAACAGCTGTATGTTATTCATGTCGTCGTTCAGCCACGACTCTGTGAAACATAAGATATTACAGTTTTTAATGTAGGTAGGGTTGGTATAGAGAAGATAGCTCTATTCGGTAAAAGACCAAGTCCATATTATGGCAAGAACAGCTCAAATAAGCAAAGTCAATCCGGAAAATTTGAAGAACTTTGAATGCCGTCTTCAAGTGCAGTTGCAAAAACCATCAAGCGCTATGAGGAAACTGGCTCTCATGAGGACCGCCACAGGAAAGGAAGACCCAGAGTTACCTCTGCTGCAGAGGATAAGTTCTTTAGAGTTACCAGCCTCCGAAATGCAGCCCAAATAAATGCTTCACAGAGTTCAAGTAACAGACACATCTCAACATCAACTGTTCATGGTCAAATTGCTGAAAAGAAACCACTACTGAAGGACACCAATAAGAAGAAGAGACTTGCTTGGGCCAAGAAACACAAGCAATGAACATTAGACCGGTGTGTTTTTGATTCCAACCGCCGTGTCTTTGCAGAGTAGGTGAACAGATGATCTCCACATGTGTGGTTCCCACCGTGAAGCATGGAGGTAGGATATGTGATGGTGTGGGGGTGCTTTACTGGTGGAACTGTCAGTGATTCATTTAGAATTCAAGGCACACTTAACCAGCATGACTACCACAGCATTCTGCTGCGATACGCCATCCCATGTGGTTTGCGCTTAGTGGGACTATCATTTGTTTTTGAACAGGACAATGACCCAAAACACACCTCCAGGCTGTGTAAGGGCTATTTGACCAAGAAGTAGAGTGATGGAGCGCTGCATCAGATGACCTGGCCTCCACAATCATCTGACTTCAACCCAATTGAGATGGTTTGGGATGAGTTGGATCGCAGAGTGAAGGAAAAGCAGCCAAGAATTGCTCAGCACATGTGGGAACTGTTGGAAAAGCATTCCAGGTGAAGCTGGTTGAGAGAATGCCAACAAGCTGTCATCAAGGCAAAGGGTGGCTACTTTGAAGAATCTCAAATATAAAATACATTTTGATTTGTTTAACATTTTTTTTGGTTACTACATGATTCCATGTGTGTTGTATCATAGTTTTGATGTCTTCACTTTTATTCTACAATGTAGAAAATAGCAACAAAAATAAAGAAAACCCATTGAATGAGTAGGTGTGTCCAAACTTTTGACTGGTACTGTATGTAATAAATGTTTTAACAAATCGAGTCCAATTACCAATATAATGTCTTCCAAAATAATATTGCGTAAATATACATTTTTTCACAAATTTGTATCCATTCTTCTGACTGTGATTTTCATGTCTGAGCTAAAAGAGAAAAGGTTTGACTGGCTTAATTCCCCATCGACACACAGTGAAGCTCACACACATTAAAGCTCACGTAGAGTGAATACACTCTGACTAGTTAGAATAGTTCGACTCATGTGTGAACAGCAGGTGTCTAAAATGTGTGACGAGTAGAAAAACAACGATAAAGACAAATCGCACCGTGTGTGTATGGACTGTGTGTTTGTATGTCGGGAGAATACAGGCATTGCTCGTTCAATGACCGGCTATGTCCACTGTGGAATCTTATCAGATCAGAATAGAAATGAGTATAATATCAGAGTGGGGGTGTGTGAAATCTTGGATATGTGTGTCTTTTTGTCTGCTTCTATCTGGATTTGTGTCTTTGTCTTTTTGTGTTTGTGCCACAATGAAAGCCTCAGACAGGAGCCTATATTGGCATTGATAAAGCCGGCGACAGCACGCCTCTTTGCCCGCTCACTGAGTGAAGGCTAGATCGCTATCCCAGAAACCATCAGTCCAGAGCGCCACAGCCCTGCCTTCTTCTCCAATTCACACACAGACGTCACACACTGCTAATACGCCATTTGATTCTCTGACACTGTTGAAGTTAGACTGTTTCACCTATTTCAGGATAAGGATCTTGGCTTTTCCCCTTAGAACTAGCAGGTTATTTCTACAAAGAAGATCAAAGCAGAAATGTATACATGGAAAATATAATGTACTATTCAATTGTTAATTGGCGTGGACCTGTTCCTGTTTCTATCATTCTCAAAAGCGACACAAGGGACCGGCCTCTGTCTGCTTTGATATCAGATGTTCTTGTTTTAGAAGTGTTCATTCGGTTTTGTTTGGGTAGAGTTCGTATTCTAGCCTGGGTGGTGTCAGTCTGTTTCTGCTCTCTTGCCAACTCTTCATGGAATTGTCATGCCAAACATGACAGTGTGTTTGAAGTAGGAACGAAGCACAAACAGGTCCGGGACCAGGCTATTAGTATTCCTCTGTGACGGAGTATCTAGCCTAACAGTCACCAGCAACACACACTTTTTTTATTGTCGTTTTTATGAGCCAACACACTATTTTATGAGTAGTGTCTTGGCACGGTTATATGCAACAGACTGCTGTTGTGGCTGTTGTCATCCTATATTCATATTGAATGCTGCATTACATTATATCAATGTTAACAAACAGAAATGTAGTCTTATACGGTGCGTTCAGAAAGTATTCAGACCCCTTAACTTTTTTAAATGTTTAAATAGTTTTTTTACCTCATCAATCTACACACAATACCCCATGATGACAAAGCAAAAACCTGAAACTGAAATATCACATTTACTTAAATATTCAGTTTACTCAGTACTTTGTTGAAGTACCTTTGGCAGCGATTACTGCCTTGAGTCTTCTTCGGTATGACGCTACAAGCTTGGCACACCTGTATTTTTGGAGTTTTTCCAATTCTTCTCTGCAGATCCTCTCAAGCTCTGTCAGGTTGGATGGTTGGATGGCGAGCGTCGCTGCACAGCTATTTTCAGATCTCTCCAGAGATGTTCGATCGATCGGGTTAAAGTCTGGGGTCTGGCTGGGCCACTCAAAAACATGCAGAGACTTGTCCTAACGCCACTCCTGCATTGGCTTGGATGTGTGCTTAGGGTCGTTGTCCTGTTGGAAGGTGAACCTTCGCCCCAGGTCTTCAGAGCTCTGGAGCGTGTTTTCATCAAGGATCTCTCTGTACTTTGCACCGTTCATATTTCCCTTGATCCTGACTAGTCTACCAGTCCCTGCCGTAGAAAAACATCCCCCCAGCATGATGCTGCCACCACCTTGCTTCAATGTAGGGATGGTATTGGCCAGGTGATGAGCTGTGCCTGGTTTCTTCCAGACATGACTCTTGGCATTTAGGCCAAAGAGTTCAACCCTGGTTTCATCAGACCAGAGAATCTTGTTTCTCATGGTCTGAGAGTCCTTTAGGTGAGCAGGCTGTCATGTGCCTTTTACTGAGGAGTGGCTTCCGTCTTGCTACTCTACCATAATGACCTGATTGGTGGAGTGCTGAAGAGATGGTTGTCTTTCTGGAAGATTCTCCTATCTTCACAGAGGAACTCTGGAGCTCTGTCAGAGTGACCATCGGTTCACCTCTTTGACCAAGGCCCTTCTCCCTCGATTGCTCAGTTTGGCCGGGCGTCCAGCTCTAGGAAGAGTCTTGGTGGTTCCAAACTTTTTCCATTTAAGAATGATGGAGGCCACTGTGTTCTTGGGGATATTCAAAACATCAAATCAAATCAAATTTTATTTGTCACATACACATGGTTAGCAGATGTTAATGCGAGTGTAGCGAAATGCTTGTGCTTCTAGTTCCGACAATGCAGTAATAACCAACAAGTAATCTAACTAACATCGTCTGTGGACCTATTTGGGCGGTAAGCAAATTGGAGTGGGTCTAGGGTGGAGGTGATATGGTCCTTGACTAGTCTCTCAAAGCACTTCATGATGACGGAAGTGAGTGCTACGGGGCGGTAGTCGTTTAGCTCAGTTACCTTAGCTTTCTTGGGAACAGGAACAATGGTGGCCCTCTTGAATTCAATGCTGTAGACATGTTTTGGTACCCATCCCCAGATCTGTGCCTCGACACAATCCTGTCTCTGAGCTCTACGGACAACTCCTTCGACCTCATGGCTTGGTTAATTCTCTGACATGCACTGTCAGCTGTGCGACCTTATGTAGACAGGTGTGTGCCTTTCCAAATCATGTCCAATCAATTGAATTTACCACAGGTCGACCCCAATCAAGTTGTAGAAACATCTCAAGGATGATCAATGGAAACAGGATGCACCTGAGCTCAATTTTGAGTCTCATAGCAAAGGGTCTGAAACTTATGTAAATATTTTTTATTTTACCCGCTTTTTCTCCCCAATTTCATGATATTCAATTGCGATCCAATTTACAATCTAGTTTCATCGTTGCAACTCCCCAACGGGCTCGGGAGAGGCGACGGTCGAGTCATGCGTCCTCCGACCTCCATCTTAACACCCGCCCGCCCGCCTAACCCGGGAAACGTGCCACATGTGTCGGAGGAAACACAGTTCGACTGACGACTGAAGTCAGCCTGCAGGCGCCCGGCTGCCACACGGAGTTACTCGAGCGCGACGAGCCAAGTAAAGCCCCCTCGACCAAACCCTCCCCTAACCCGGACGACGCTGGGCCAATTGTGCGCCGCCCTATGGGACTCCCGGTCACGACGGGTTGTGACACAGCCTGGGATCGAAATCTGGGTCTGTAGTCATGCCTCAGGCACTGTAATGCCTTGCCTTAGACTGCTGCGCCACTCGGGAGACCCGTCTTTTCACTTTTAATCTATTTTAGAACAAGGCTGTAATGTAACAAAATGCGGAAAAAGGGAAGGGGTCTGAATACTTTCCGAATGCACTGTATTTCCTGGTATATTTGTATTTCCTGTACCTGTGCTAGAATCAGATAGAGAAGGATTAGACAGTTATGTCATACACCTCAAGATTATTCAGGAAGTATAAAGGATCATCCTCACCAATGATGTCGTGTGTGTACATTATGTCTGTGTGAACCGAACGAAATGATTGGACTCTCATGTACACTTCATGACATAATGTCAGTCTGATCCTGCCTTATCTAATTCCAGTTCCTGTGTCTCAACCCTGTCTTTATGTGTGAGTTCACAGCCCCCCCTTCTGCCCATCTGTTTCTACTGGGCTAACGTCAATTCAGAGACCTCCCTTAGATGCCCTTCTCGCCTCTTTCGCTCCTTTCCTGCGTTAGTGTCACAAAGAGCACGTCAGTCAGACAAAACGGGGCCATTGAACGTGGTCACTCCTGGGACCATTGGACCACGGCTAGGCTAACACAATCGGACACCGTCGTCATCTAAACCGCGTGTGGTGGCGTCGATAGGGAAGCTGGGGCCATGAGGTAGAGGTCACGGGTTGGTGGTGATGTCACATGACCTGCAGAGGTTAGGTCGTGAGGTCACCCTCAAATGGGATGGTGGTAGGACTGAATAACCGTTGTAGGCTGACCAAAGAGATTGACGTTTTTTTTGTTTGTGTTTACACAGAATTCATGGCTATAGCGACGAGAGGTTTCTGGTTTGTCGCCGAAAGGTGCTCAAGTTGCTGGTGTATGTTTTGTCCACTTTCTGAATGATTCAAATCTGATTGGTGTGTGATTTGATATACCTATCTGATCCTTTCATTTCCCTTCCTCAATATGAACTGGGATGTGGGTAAGTGCCCCAGATGCTGCCAATGCGTGATTATGGTAGCTCTTTCTTCTGCTGTGTTAAACATTCAGCACTCAGCACCTGCTGCCTCAGGGAATGTTCTGAGCTGTTTTAATGGCTCCGATTTCTACCTGTGCGGGGATCACAATGGCGCTCAACTTGACGTCGCGAGTCACTGTGTGTGTGTGACTCATTCACTGAGATGCTTTTAATTGCAGAGCTTTAGAGCCCTACTTAGGATTTAGTACTCATCAGGGGAGGCTCAGGGATTGCCTGTTTCTGTATAGAGGGAACAGACACAAACACACCGGCACACACACACACACACACACACACACACACACACACACACACACACACACACACACACCAAAAGATAACAGAAACAACCCAGCGCAACCACTTAGTACCAAACACCCTTTAATTTACCTCTACAGTGACAAAATTGACTATGTTTCTGTGTCGTTATGTAGAACCTTGTTGTTTACAGGGATGAAACCCCCCCCCCCCCCCCCCAAACACACACACACACAGCAGGTGAAATCTGACCAGCCGGCTCACTGCAGCATATTTAGATGTTCTTTCATTAGCAGGGTCACAGCTGGTACCCATAGCAACCAGGCCCAGATGGCATTCCGTGATTTGGAGTGTTCCGCCTGACTGCACCATAATGTGAACTAAACTGTGTTATAATCATACATCACGTTATTATGGTAATGCAACACTGGCTTTCCTATTAGGTCTGTGAGTTAATGGAGCACAGTCTACAGAGAGAGAGAGAGAACATTTGAAATGTGGTGAAAGTGTTATAATGCACTGAATTGATAGTGGTCTATCGTTTCTTGCCATTTCTCCTCTCCATATTTTTTTTAATACCCCCACACACACACACACCCTCATCCCATAACAGCCAGCATCAGGACCACCCCAACCCCCCACTCCCCACCTAACCCTTCGAGAACCAGGCAGCGGGGGTCCTCCAAAACAAAGCCCCCTTCCGCAATGGGGCTTGGGCCCCATTGTCCAGGGGACACGGAGATTAATCTCCCCCTCACAGGGTTCTGAAACAAAGCACACCCTGCGATTTTCTGCTCCACCACTTAATGAGCTTCTTTTTTTTAGCTGTTAAACACATGTACTAAATGGCCACATCTTCTCTGCCTCTCTATGGCCATAGAGCACAGTCATTAAATCCACAGATGCGTATATGGCTTATAGGAAATGGATGTGTTATAAAGTGAGTTGACAGACTAGTAGTGAGCTGGAGTTGTGTGTGTGTGTGTTGTGCTGCGCGCTGCGTTGGTGTGGGAGAGTGCAGTAGAATTCGATGCATTTGTATGAGAGAGAAAAGTGTGCTTCTGCTGTATTGAAACACCATTTGGGAGCATGAGCTCAGTAGCTGTGTTGTTGACACAGGGTTTCGGGGTCTTCGGGGCGATGGTAGCGTTGTCGATGCAACATAGCTAAAAGCGTGTTTTGAAAATGTGCCGAGTCCTGGCAAGGATCGTGTATCCAGTAGTTTGGAAACTTTCGCTACGTCTTGGGCGATTCCCAAAGTTCAAATTCGGCTTGTAATTTGTGGTTAGCGGCGGCGGTGTGTGTGTAAGGGGTTGGATTGTGCTCAGATGGAGGGCATTGTGCGTGGAGCCGCGCTCACGCGCGCACACGTGTACACACACACACTGCAGCAGTAAGCTGTGGTTGAATTGTGATCAGAGACCAGACTGTTCCGTGTTTGGTTATGGATAATAAAACCTTTCCTCTCTTTTAAAAAAAAGGAGGACTGGTTAAATAAAGAACACATAGAAAACAGAGAGGGGTAGTTAGGAGGCCAATGTGGTTTGTCCTCTAACCTACCCTCCTTCACCCACTATTCACCCCCTTCTAGTATTATCATGCACCAGAATCCACCCTTTTTTTTGTGGGGGCGATCACAGAGGGTAGAAGGTTAAGAGGTCTCTCTTCTTTTCTCTCCTTTCTCTTCTCTCTCTCCTCCCCATATGACGGATGGCCCATTGAAGAGCGATAGCACAATGCCCAGCGTTGCCGAGGGCGTCTAGGGGAGGGATGCGGGAGGTGGAGGAGGAGGGGTGGAGTGGGAGGCGGAGAAGAAGTGGGGGGGGGTTCCCCTCCATTGGTCCTCCTTCTTTTTCTCCCTCTGTGTGTGTATGTGTGTTTGGTTTGGCTAGCCCTCAGACAGAGCAGTGGTACAGCGGGAGCGGTGGTGGACCTCCTCTTGACTGAAGCATTTATTTCCCTCCTCCAGCTGCGGACCCAGAGGGGGGTGGAGAGAAAGGAGGGAAGGGGGGAGGCTGTGAGCACCGGCCCCAGGCCCAGTGAGACCTGCTGGGCTAGAGATAGGTGCAGGAGCAGGCTCTTTATCTGGATATTTATATATCGAGTGGATTTTGTGGATCTACCGCTTTACATATTTCTCTGGAACTTTCTGGGATCTCTCGCTCACCTTTCTTCTTTCTTTTCTCAAAACCTTCTCTCGTTTGATCTATCTCTCTCTACCTCTCTACTATACCCATCTATCCTCCTTTTCTGTGGATCTCTTCTTGGTTAGTTGGCCTCCTCTGACCTCAGTCCTGTTTCTTCCTTTGGCTCTGATGGATTCTGTCTGGTCCTGGCTAGCCGTTGGCCCTCCCAGTCCTACCTAAGACAGGTGTGTGAGGGGGGGGGGGGGGGTGAAGAGGAGGAGAAGGAAGAGCGAGGAGGAAGATGAATGTGCTGCTGTGTCGCTGGGAGCAGAACAACGTCACCATGAAGCTGGTAAATGCGTCCAGGTCAACCCAGGAGTCAATCTGGGCGGGCTTCTTTTTGAGTTTTTTAAAGGAAGTAGTTATGAACAGGTTTTTTGGGGTCAGAAGGAGATCTCCTTTAGAGGATTGTACTTGTGACTGTATTTGTCAGAGAGACTGTTCACTGCACTGTATGCATGCGGCACAACCACCTGGCTAGATGTCTCACTCTCCTCTTGTTGTGTCCTTTCTGCGAGTAGAACACTTCCTTTCTATTTCAAAGCTCCAGAAAAGGACGCTGTAAAAGAAAAGCTTATTGAATGACGGTCCCCTCTTTTCCCTCCACTTGATTCCAGTCATTCCACACCCCAGCACAGTTTCGTTCTGTCCCTATGATGTTGACCTTATGTTCATTTCTCGTCTCCTCGCAAGCCTACAGCGTTCACTGCGGCGTCAGGTTACACAGACGAGCTAATCGATGTCTGTCGGGCTGAAGCCATGCATGTTTTGCCCTCACCTAGTGTTGCTGTGTTGTACCGATGCTTCGATTGTCTGTATGGAAACGGGCTTAGTAAGGTATTACTAAGAGTGTTGAGCGCGAGACCGTGAGAGAGCATGCGTTTTTTGGGTGGAGGGGGGGATTATTCTTAGAAATTGACAGAGTGATAACAGAGAGACAGGCTGGGCCCGGCTGGGCAGACAGGCAAGTAGAAAGACAGACGGACGGACACACGACAGACAGGAGGGCTGCGTTACTTCTCTGTGTTTTTTGCGTCACACAGCGCTGACTGTATTAACAGTGGTGAACGGGATCTGGGGCCCACTGATAGACACGGCATCAGTCAGGTACAGAGAAGTCATGTGGTGTGAGCTGATGGGAAATAGATCTCTATATTCATTGAATGACATGACACCTTATGCCGTATAGGAGGAGATCTGAGTTACCTTTGCTGTTACGAGCTACCCACGGACTCTTCCCAGGTTAACGGACTTGAAAGGAGGAGTAGGATCTCTCTTCCCTTCTCCTTCCTCTCCGTACTAATCCCTAGTTCTTATCTCATCTTCAGCGAGTGACTAGTCAGACAGTCGGTAAATCAGTCAGTGATAGGTGGAGCAGGCAGGTTATTGCTAGCCTGGAGAGGAGAGATGATAAGACGGTTTAATTATATACCACTGCCTTCACACAGCATGACTGACAGAAGACCCACATGGTACAGGGGTCAGGCCTGTGTGTGTGTGTGTGTGTGTGTGTGTGTGTTTCGGTGTGTATTTTTTTCTCTCTCTCTCTCTCTCTCTCCCTCTCTCTCTCTCTGTGTGTGTGTGCGTATTTTCACATGTGTGAGTGTGCGTGCATGCTCGCGTGTGCGCATATGCACGTTTGTGTGTGTGTGTTTATGTATTTCAGAAATTAAAATGACCTTTTATTTTTATGATGTGCAGTCAATGTCTACCACCTACTTCGTCCTAATAAAGGACTATTGATTATTGACTGATATGACCTTTTCTGAACTTATTATGGACAAATGGGCCATGCAACATCAATCACAATGGAAGATTTATACCAGAACACAAGCAGTATCTTATTGAAATTCTGGGGATGAGAGAGTAGGGGGGGTGTAGAGCGAGGGAAAGGAGGGAGGACGCTTTTAGGGATGAAAGGAAGCTTTCTCTTTCTCAAGGATAGAGTAGTAGAGATTTTGAGAAATATGTGTGTGTGTGTGTGTGTGTGTGTGTGTGTGTGTGCACGTGCGCGCGCGCGTTTGTGTGTGTGAGAGAAAGCAAGAGTGACAAGATGGACAGTGTGTGTGTGTGTGTGCACGCTTCCATGTATGCATCGCTCTGTGTGTCTAGTGTGTGATAAGTGTAAGCCAATTAGCTGTGTATTGTTTGTGTTGCTCAGATCAGACAGCTGTCTGTATTGGTTTGAGTGGAGGAGGAGGTAGAGGGGCTAATGTGTTTAAGATGGCACTCTGTGCCAAAGAGGGAGGGTTCCGCACTAGCCGCTAACACACTTGGCCTTGACAGCCGTGCTGCTGCCACAGGTCTGCACAATAGCTACAGGTGTAGCCTGAACACACACTCATGCACGCACGCACACACACAATCACTCACACCCATGCACACACCCCATCAGATAATAAATAACTTCAGTCTTTCCTGTTCATAACTGGGTCCATATGTTTACCATCAGAGCAGAGTACAGAATAAGTACACCATCTCAACCTGTGGTGGGGTTTGAAAAGAAGGAGATGAGATGAGAGGGGGAAGGATGGAGGAAAGAAGGAGGGTGGGGTGGGGGGGGGGTATCCGTTTTGGCTGCCAGGCGTTGCTGACCACAGCTCTTTCATATTACAGAGTACAAGCTCAGACATGACAAGGGTCATTTAGGGTGGGCCTGATATCGTTCTGTAGCTATACTGTAAGCTGTGGGCTTAAACCACTTAAAAGAGCTGTGTGTGTGTGTGTGTGTGTGTGTTTGTGTGTGTGTGTGTGTGTGTGTGTGTGTGTGTGTGTGTGTGTGTCCACCACAGAGTGCAGAGAGAAAACATGCAGTGTAAGAAGCCATCCTCAGCCCTAAACCACTACGCTACAGAGGCCAGGAGATCGAGATCTCTGCCCTGGTCTGTGGTGGGGGGGGGGGGTTTGGTTCCTCAAAGAGTTGGACAACTGTGCTTGTAGAAAGACCTCCCCATCACCCTATTTTATAAGCTGAATACATTCTCGCTTTCTCGCTCTTTCTGTCTCTCTCTCTCTCTCCCCCGCCCTTTCTCGTCTTCATTACCCATTTATTCCTACGATGAGTTGTGACAGGTATCGAGTGGTAAGCAGCAGCAGTTAGACAGACAGCCCCAACCCCCCTCTCCCTGCAGAACAAATTGTTGTCACATCATGCAGCAGATGAATACTGATTTCCCATAAGCCGTCTGTTTGTTAAGGTACTCACTGATTGGCTGAAACCTATGAGAGGTCTGGGTTCAGGGTCTGGCCTGTCACTCAAATAATGTTTTTTATTTTTTTATTGTACTTTCTAGCGTGTGTGTTTCGGGTGGAGGTGACATCATTCAAAATAGGACCAACGTGTGTTTGTGTGTGTTTGTCTGTGTGTGCGCGCGTGTGTGTGTGTAACAAGGGTGAAATAACACTTCCACGGGCCACTCTGTGATAGTGGTAAGCGATTTACCCTAAACACTGCGGTTACACCTCCTCCTTTTCTGGGTTCTCCCCTTCAGATGGGAATTGGGTAGCATTGGATAGTTATCCATCATTCTCCCATCAGACATCTGGTGCCTGCCCTGACATGGGCCTGAAAGTGTCGCCACATGTTATAGCGCCAGCCCTAGCCGTATGAACGCTGAGAGGGCAGAATTGGTTTGAGGGTGATTGAGGGGTGAGGTAGCATGTTAGGCTATGACTGGGAAGTGGAGGCGTGTGTGTGTGTGTGTACAGGACACTATGCTGTTGTTATGATCCTTTGCAATGGAAAAACACTAACACGCATATTCATACTCTTCAGATTCACTGCCAAAGGCAAGTAGTGGTAGTTTAAGGACAGGGAACCTTGTCGGTCAACAGAGCGGGTCTTAGAGAGAGAGAGAGAGAGAGAGAGAGAGAGAGCGACGTGAGAAGGAAAGACGAGAGTGGCCAGGCGGGCAGCGTGGCTATATTTACCACCGACAGAGCGCCGCTACAACGAGCGCTCATCTCTAGTCCTGTCTTCTTGGGGAGCTTTCTGGACGTACAGCCTCTTTCCCTATCCCTGTCCCTCTCTGCCCCACCCCGAGGGGCCTGGATGGCAGTGTGCGTGGGCCTCAGGGTGCCTGTCAGGGGACCCAGCCACTTCTCCTGTGAGCACTTTAAAACGGTGAGGGCCTGGAGTGGCTTGCTGAGAGAGGGTTACGATCTGGGAGTAAGAGACACAGGGGAATGTAGAAAAGAGGAAAAACATGAAAAATGGATCATGTAATAGAAGTGGGGAAAGGAGGGAGGAAGAAAGAAGTGACGAATGGAACAGGGAAGATGAGAGGAACAAGGAGAAAGGGAAGAGAGAGACCAGGCACTGATGGTAACATCCTAGTGAGGGAGAGAGAGGACTGATAAACAGAGGGAAAGGAAAAGAGAGGGGACCGGAGGTATAGAAAGTGAAGAAGAGGGGTCAACCCAAAATAGCTGGTCTGGCGTTGAGCCAGGTCCCTCTGAGCACTAACAGAGGAAATTGTGTGTATTTATGGAGAGGGGCGGACAGGGGCAGGTAGCATGCTGTGTGTACAGTATTTGTATTTGTGTTTTATTCCGGATCCCCATTAGCTGCTGCCAAGACAACAGCAAATCTTCCTGGGGTCCAATCACAATTACATACAATACAATACTACATAACAGAACACGTTATTACACACTACTCTACCATAACATACCTACAATACAAAATCAATAATACAGCAAAATAACAATACTTAAATGTATGTGTGGGGCCCCCCGAGTGGCACAGGGGTCTAAGGCACTGCATCGCAGTGCTTGAGGCGTCACTACAGACCCGGGTTCGATCCCAGGCTGTGTCACAGGAGACCCATGGGGCGGCGCAAAATTGGCCCAGCCTCGTCCGGGTTAGGGGAGGGTTTGGCCGGCTGGGATGTCCTTGTCCCATCACGTTCTAGCGACTCCTTGTGGCTGTCCGGGCACATGCACCCTGACTTCGGTCGCCAGCTGTACGGTGTTTCCTCCAACACATTCGTGTCGGCTGGTTTCTGGGTTAAGCGAGCAGTGTGTCAAGAAGCAGTGCGGCTTGTCAGGGTCGTGTTTCAGAGGACGTGTGGCTCTCGACCTTCGCCTCTCCCGAGTCCGTACGGGAGCTGCATTGATGGGACAAGACTGTAACTACCAATTGGATATCAAGAAATTGTGGAGAAAAAGGGGTGAAAAGTTTTCAATAAAATAATTGTATTTGTCACATGCGCCGAATACAACAGGTGAAATGCTAACTTACAAGCCCTTAACCAACAATGCAGTTTTAAGAAAAATAATAATAATAATAAATAACAAAATAGAAAAATAATAAAATAACAAATAATTAAAGAGCAACAATAATCTAACAGTAGCAAGGCTGTATACAGGGGGTACCGGTACACAGGGGGTAGAAGCTGTTAAGAAGTATTTTGGACCGAGACTTGGCGCTCCGGTACTGCTTGCAGTGTGGTAGCAGAGAGAACAGTCTATGACTAGGGTGGCTTGAGTCTTTGCCAATTTTTAGGGCCTTCCTTTGTCTCCTGAGGGGAATAGGCATTGTTGTGCCCTCTTCACATACATATATAAACAGTATATGTATGTGCGTGTGTTAGCATGTGTATGTGAATTATGTGTGTGTGTGTCTCTTCACAGTCCGCGCTGTTCCATGAGGTGTAGTTTTATCAATTTTTTCCCCCTCACAAATCAGATTTTAATGCTTGACTGAGTTACATGACGTGGAATAGAGTTCCACGTTGTCATGGCTCTATGTAGCACTGTGGAATAGAGTTCCACGTTGTCATGGCTCCATGTAGCACTGTGGAATAGAGTTCCACGTTGTCATGGCTCTATGTAGCACTGTGGATAGAGTTCCATGTTGTCATGGCTCTATGTAGCACTGTGGAATAGAGTTCCACGTTGTCATGGCTCTATGTAGCACTGTGGAATAGAGTTCCACGTTGTCATGGCTCTATGTAGCACTGTGGAATAGAGTTCCACGGTGTCATGGCTCTATGTAGCACTGTGGAATAGAGTTCCACGTTGTCATGGCTCTATGTAGCACTGTGGAATAGAGTTCCACGTTGTCATGGCTCTATGTAGCACTGTGGAATAGAGTTCCACGTTGTCATGGCTCTATGTAGCACTGTGGAATAGAGTTCCACGTTGTCATGGCTCTATGTAGCACTGTGGAATAGAGTTCCACGTTGTCATGGCTCTATGTAGCATTGTGGAATAGAGTTCCACGTTGTCATGGCTCTATGTAGCACTGTGGAATAGAGTTCCACGTTGTCATGGCTCTATGTAGCACTGTGGAATAGAGTTCCACGTTGTCATGGCTCTATGTAGCACTGTGGAATAGAGTTCCACGTTGTCATGGCTCTATGTAGCACTGTGGAATAGAGTTCCACGTTGTCATGGCTCCATGTAGCACTGTGGAATAGAGTTCCACGTTGTCATGGCTCCATGTAGCACTGTGGAATAGAGTTCCACGTTGTCATGGCTCTATGTAGCACTGTGGAATAGAGTTCCACGTTGTCATGGCTCTATGTAGCACTGTGGAATAGAGTTCCACGTTGTCATGGCTCTATGTAGCACTGTGGAATAGAGTTCCACGTTGTCATGCCTCTATGTAGCACTGTGGAATAGAGTTCCACGTTGTCATGGCTCTATGTAGCACTGTGGAATAGAGTTCCGCGTTGTCATGGCTCTATGTAGCACTGTGGAATAGAGTTCCACGTTGTCATGGCTCTATGTAGCACTGTGGAATAGAGTTCCACGTTGTCATGGCTCTATGTAGCACTGTGGAATAGAGTTCCACGTTGTCATGGCTCTATGTAGCACTGTGGAATAGAGTTCCACGTTGTCATGGCTCTATGTAGCACTGTGGAATAGAGTTCCACGTTGTCATGGCTCTATGTAGCACTGTGGAATAGAGTTCCACGTTGTCATGGCTCTATGTAGCACTGTGGAATAGAGTTCCACGTTGTCATGGCTCTATGTTGCACTGTGGAATAGAGTTCCACGTTGTCATGGCTCTATGTAGCACTTCGGAACGTGTACGTGTTTAACTATACTTGGGGGACCAAAAGTCAAACGCTATTTCTATGTGGTTCAGGGTTAAGGTTAGAATTAGGGTTAGGGTTAGGAGCTAGGGTTAAGGTTATGTTTTTGGATTAAGGTTAGAGTTAGGGTTAGTTAGGTATAGGGAAAATAGGATTTTGAATGTGACTGAATTGTGTGTCCAAGGTTAGTTATACAAGACTGTGTGTGTGTGTGTGTGTGTGTATGTGTGTGTGTGTGTGTGTGTGTGTGTGTGTGTGTGTGTGTGTGTGTGTGTGTGTGTGTGTGTGTGTGTGTGCGTGTGTGTGTGTGTGTGTGTGTATAGCACACAAGTCAAAGGATGCATGGCAAACAAAGTGAAAGATGAAAGAGTAAATGAATCCCTTCTCTTTACACATGCATGTACACACACACACCCTCACCTGTTTAGCATCCCCTACTTCAATCAGTATGAAATGACTAGCTGTGAGAGTATGCCTTTGACATCAAAGCATCCACTCCAATCACCATCTCTTCTCTTCCGAAAGTGCCTACCAACACAAGTAAAGGGCATGTCAGTGTGATGAGCTGCCTGTCCTCTCCCTCTCTCTCTACCTCCCCGGCCCATGACCCAGCGCTGTAGGGGGAGGCCTGTGTGCGTCATGTGCTGGATTGATGAGTCGGCAGGCCTGGGTGGTGTTTGGAGGCTGGTCGGAGAGAGTGGGAGAGAGACAGTTGTGTGTGTTTGTGTTCATAGAACGTTGTTGCTTGTTTACTGGTCCGAGTGTGTGACCCTT